>NC_060271.1:59514748-59738590 GCF_021613505.1 Equus quagga
AGCTACAGTGTGCAGCATGTACTGAGCTACAGTGTGCGGCGTGTACTTCACAACCTATAGAGAGAGATACATTTATGTGTAAAAGGAACCACTCAACTTTCAGGCATTACTAATGTGCAGAAATGTTTTGGGTTAAAGGGCAAAATAGAGAAGTGAAAATGAAAACAGTTTAAAAATAGTTCACAACTGCACTGCAGATTTTATTTTTAGCACGTTAACTTAAGTTTGCTCGTTCAAGCAACGTCTTGTTGTTTCTAAACATCCAAGCTTCACCCTTGTTAAAGGCCTAGGTTTTCACTTTTTTCCTTTTATCATCACAATACAGAGATTAGAGAAAGAGTTAACAGACACAGATTCTTACAGGGGCTAGGTAGACAGTGTAGACGAGAGAAGCAGGCCAAGTAGAATAAGGGGTGACCTGGAAAGCATGTGGCCCATCCAAAGGAATCGGCTCCTATTGAGTCCAGCCAGTGGTTGCCGTGTGGGAGTGTAAGCCCATGCCCACTTCTTCTGGTT
Source organism: Equus quagga (assembly GCF_021613505.1). Classification (NCBI taxonomy): domain Eukaryota; kingdom Metazoa; phylum Chordata; class Mammalia; order Perissodactyla; family Equidae; genus Equus; species Equus quagga. The sequence continues at coordinate 59,515,265 of NC_060271.1, forward strand.
TCCAAGAAGAGTCAGAAATAGGAATTTTTATATGATTTCTCCCAATTTTTACATGATGAAAACGAATTCAATTTTAGTAAGACAGATAGTGTGGACCAAACAAAATTTGACATTTCTGAACTCTCGCAAGGACTTAAGTCTACCCATGAACCTTATGCAAAGAGAACAGTTATTCTGAAAGTCCTTGAAAAGATAAACTAAATGTGTATGTAGTCAAAGAACAAGTTAAAAACAATATGTATTTTCCATCATCAGGAGATAGAATTAAACAATAATAATAATCTATACCTATCAAAATCTACATTTAGGAAATGTAGATTTAGTTTTAAAGGAAATATCCAAAATCTGTGCTACCTTCTCTTTTTTTTTCTTTTTGTTGCTTTCTGTCTTTTTTTCCCTACAGTAAGATAGTGACTACAGTAAGATAAGTTCAAGAAGTGGAAGGGTGAGATGAAAGGAGCTCTGAGGGGGAAGAAGTAACCTTATTTCCCCTCCACTTCAATTTTATGCCTGTGATAAAAACCCTTTGGGAAAAAAATGGAAAGAGTTTCTCATGTCCAGGAGAGCAAAGCCTTTCTGTATTCTTATTCTAACTCTGATTGCCTTTGCCACCTTCAGAATTCCTAGTCAGATCTTATTTCTTTGAAAATAAAACATTTTCTGTAACTCACTTAAGTTTTTGATTATTGACTAACCAGTGTAATTACAGAAATACAGAAAAGAATAATTATTGTTTAAAAAGCCAAGTTTTACATAACCATATTTTAACACGCACACACAAATAATACTCCTTACTAAGGTTTTGATTTTAAGACCACCTGGAAATCAAGAAGAATGAGAGTAGTAAGAATGTGGTTGTGTGACAATTTGTTTTTCTGTATATAACTTCTAATAATTACCCTTATTTATAATTATCTGTTAATTAACTATAATTGTCTAATTAGTTATAACTTAAAATTACTTGACTGCAATTTAGGCCTCTTCATCTTTCATGGCTATATTATATGTTGACCGTGAAATATGTAATATATGTTTTGTATCAAAGAATAGGGGTTTTTTTTAATACTCTATAGTCATCAAATTTTGATTACCATGAGATTTGCAGAAATGGGGTATCTTACAGACATTGGTAAGCAAACAAAAATTATTTTTCTCTTGATTGTCTAGATCCTTTTTGTTGATTAAATTTTCAGATAAACTGAAGATCAACTAGGATAAACATTGTTTCAATCTGTGATTAAAATTAAAATATTTTAGCCCACTTATTTTAATATGCTTAATATAATAGACAGTCTCTTCTCATGGGTTAAAGGTCACTAATGAATATTAATGGTTACTTTTATTTAAATGTAGAAGCCTAGACATTATTTATTCTCTTTCAGATTAAACTGTGATATCCCTGCATGTTACTGGGAATTGAATGAACAAAATATCATGATAGCAGTAGTATGGAATATTATTATGCAGAAAATAAAAAGAATGAATTAGATCTGTATCTGTTGGTATGGAATAATGTGTTATGATATATATGTTAATACGTAAGAAAAGCACATTGTAGAGTAGAATATGCCATTTTTATAAAAAGTATAAAATCTGTATATATTTGGATATATTAATAAAAGCCAAAGTAAGGTGCAGATAGATATACCTGGGTAACTGGGTACGCTGAAAAGGATAAGAATGGAGGAGGGTTGGTGGTATAAACTTCGTACACCTTTCACTGTATCACTGAGTAAAATAAGCCCTTATTGTTTTTGAAATTGAAAGCATATAAGAAATTTTAAATTAAAAAATAGTTTGCCACCTGTGTAGAAATAAATTGATTAATTTAACAAATATTTATTGAGTACCTACTGTGTGCCAGGCACTTTGGATTTATCAGTGAACAACAGAGCTGCTTCATTTATAATACTTGCCTCTAGGGGGGTTGGGTGACATCAGCAGCAGAAAGGAAGCAAGAGTAATAAATAAGTGAGTGTTATAAAATACTAGAAGATAATAAAAGCTAAGAAAAAGAAGGGTAAAATTAGGGGATTAGGAGTGTGGCAGGAGGTGAGGTCTGTATTTTTTTATTGTGATATAACTGACATATACCATTGTGTAAGTTTAAGGTGTACAGCATATTGATTTGATACATTTATATATTGCAGCATGATTACTGCCGAAGGGTTGCCAACACCTCTATCATGTCACATAATTATCATTTCTTTTCTGTGGTGAGAACAATTAAGATCTAGTCTCTTAGGAACTTTGAAGTTTATAATACAGTATTGTGGTCACTATTCTGTGATTAGATCTCCAGAACTTAGTTATCTACTAGTTACATGTTTATACCCATCAACAGCCTGTCCCCAATTACCCGACCCCCTAGTCCCTGGTAACTACTATTCTACTCATTTTACAAGCTCAGCTTTTTAGATTCCACGTATAAGTGATAGCATAAAGTATTTGTCTGTCTCTAGTCTGACTTATCTCACTTGGCATAATGCCTTCCAGGTCTATCCATGTTGTCACAAATGGCAGGATTTTCTTTTTTCTCATGGCTGAATACTATTCCATTGTGTGTGTATCACATTTTCTTTATCCATTCATCCATTGACAGACACTTTGGTTGTTTCCATGTCTTGGCTATTGTGAATAATGCTGCAATGAACATGGGAGTGCAGATATCTCTTTGATATCCTGTTTTCATTTCCTTTGGATGTATAGCCAGAAGTGGGATTGCTGGATCTTCTATTGTTCTGTTTTTTATTTATTTATTTATTTTGTGTGTGTGTGAGGAAGATTGGCCCTGAGCTAACATCTGTTGCTGATCTTCCTCTATCTTATGTGGGATACCGCCACAGTGTGACTTGATGAGCAGTGCTAGGTCTGTGCCTGGAATCCGAACGTATGAACCCTGGGCTGCCAAAGCAGAACTTGCAAACTTAACCACTATGCCACTGGGTGGGCCCCCTCTATTTTTAATCTTTTGAGGAATCTCCGTGCTGTTTTCCATATTGGCTGAACCAATTTACATTCCCACCAACACTGTATAGGATTCCCTTATCTCCATATCCTCATCAACACTTTTCTCTTTTTTTTTTTTTTTTTTGTGAGGAAGATTTGCCCCCGAGCTAACATCCATTGCCAATCCTCCTCTTTTTTTTTTTTTCACTTGAGGAGGATTAGCACTGAGCCTGCATCTGTGCCAGTCTTCCTCTACTTTGCATGTGGGATGCCTCCACAGCATGGCTGATGAGTGGAGTAGGTCTGAATCCACAAACCCTGGGCTGCCGAAGCGGAGCACATGAAACTTGAACCACTTGGCCACGGGACCGGCCCCATCTTCTCTTCTTAATGATAACTAACTATTCTAACAGGTGTGAAGTGATCTCAGTGTAGTTTTGATTTGCATTTCCTTGATGATTAGAATTGTTAGTATCTTCATATAGTTGTTGGCCATTTGGATGTCTTCTTTGGAAAAATTTCTGTTTAGTTCCTCTGCCTATTTTTTAATCAGATTGTTTGGGTTCTTTGTTACTGAGTTGTGTGAATTCTTTATGTATTTTAGATATTAACCCCTTATCCAGTATATGATTTGCAAATATTTTCTCTCATTCTGTAGGTTGCCTTTTCATTGTGTTGATTGTTTCTTTTGTTATTCAGAAGCTTTTTAGTTTGATGTAGTCCCACTTGTTGATTTTTGCTTTTGTTGCTTGTGCATTTGGTATGGTATCCAGGAAATCATTGCCCAGACCAATGTCAAAGAGCTTCTTCCCTATGTTTTCTTCTAGGAGTTCTACGGTATAAGGTTTTTTGTTTAAGTCTTTAATCCATTTCAAGTTCATTTTGGTGAGTGGTGTAAGATATGCATCCAATTTCATTCTTCTGCATGTGATTATCCAGTTTTCCTAACACCATCTGTTGAACAGACTATCCTGTCCCCATTGAGTATTCTTGGCTCCCTTGTCAAATATTAGTTGATCATATAGGCGGGGGGTTTACTTTTGGGCTCTTTATTCTCATATTGGTCTATATATCTATTTTTATGATGATACCATATTGTTTTAATTACTATAGCTTTGTGGTATAGTTTGAAAGTTGAAGAGTGATGCCTCTGGCTGTGTTGTTCTTTCTCATGATTACTTTGTATTCAGGGTCTTTTGTGGTTCCATGCAAATTTTAGGATTGTTTTATCTATTTCTGTGAAAAAAAATGCCATTGGGATATTGATAGGGATTGCATTGAATCTGTAGATGGCTTTGGGCAATGCGGACATTTTACCGATATTAATTCTTCTGATCCAGGAACATGGGATATCTTTCCATTTGTTTGTGCCGTCTTCAATTTCTTTCATCAAAGTTTGGAGCTTTCATTATACAGATCTTGGTTAAATTTATCCCTAAGTATTTATTTTTTGATGCTATTATGAATGGGATAATTTTCTTTATTTCTTTTTTCAGATGTCTTAATTGTTAGTGTATAGCAGCAGTATATATAACACAATAGTGAGTAGATTTTTGGTTTTTACTACCATGAGGCTTACATACAACGTCTTATAGATAAAACAGTCCATCTTAAGTTGATAACAACTTAACCTCAATTGCATGCAAAAACTTCACACTTTTGCTCTCCCCCTTTTGTATATTTGATGTCATTATTTACCTCTTTTTTACATTGTGTATTCATTAACAAATTATAGTAGCTATAATTATTTCTAATACTCTTCTCCTTTAATGCTATAGTTAAGTGGTTAACACACCATCCTATTACGGAATTAGAGTTTTCTGTGTCTGTGTATTTCCCTTTACCAGTGTGTTGTATGCTTTCGTATGTTTTCATGTCGTTGTTTAGTGTCTTGTCATTTCAGCTGGAAGAACTCCTTTTACCATTTCTTGCAAGGCAAGTCTAATAGTGACGAAGTCTTTCAGTTTTTGTCTGTATGGGAAAGTTTATTTCTCCTTCATATCTGAGGAATAAGTCTGCCAGATAGAGTATTCTTTCTTTCTTTCTTTCTTTCTTTCTTTCTTTTAAGGAAGATTGACCTTGAGCTAATAACATCTGCTGTCAATCTTCCTCTTTTTGCTGAGGAAGTTTACCCCTGAGCTAACATCTGTGCCCATCTTCCTCTATTTTTTATATGTGGGATGCCTCCACGTCATGGCTTGATAAGCGGTGCATAGGTCTGCACCTGGGATCTGAACTGGCGAATCCTGGGCCACCGAAGCAAAACACACAAACCCAACCACTGCACCACTGGGCCAGCCCCAGATAAAATATTCTTGACTGGTAATTTTTCCCCCAACACTTGGAATATGTCTTTCTACTCTCTCCTGGTCTGTAGGGTTTCTGCTGAAAAATCACTGATAGCCTAATGGGGTTCCTTTGTAGTTTATACAGTCCTTTTTTCCCTGGCTGCTTTTAGGATTCTCTTTTATCTTTGATTTTTGGTCATTTCATTATAATATGTCTTGGAGAAGGTCTTTTTGCATTGAGGTAACAAGGTGATCTGTTATCTTTATGAACTTGGTTGTCCAAGTCTCTCCCCAAATTTGGGAAATTCTCAGCTGTTATTTCGTTAAATAAACTTGCTGCCTCCTTCTCCCTTTCTTCTCCTCCAGAACTCCAATTATGCTAATATTTGTTCTTTGATAGAATCCCATAGGTCATGTAGGCTTTCTTCACTCTTTAATTCTTTTTTCTTTGTTCTGCTCTAACTGGGTTATTTCATAATTCCTATGCTCTAGCTCACTTATTCTGTCTTCCATTTACTCTCCTCTGCTGCATATGCTTTCTATTGCATTTTTTTCTTTTTATTCATTGAAATCTTCAGCTCCAGAACTTCTGTTTGGTTCTTTTTTTGCTGAGGAAGATTCACCCTGAACTAACATCTGTTGCCAGTCTTTCTCTATTTTGTATATGACCTGCTGTCACAGCATGGCCACTGATAGACAAGTGGTGTAGGTTTGTACCTGGGAACCAAACCTGGGCTGCTGAAGTGGAGCATGCCGAACCTAACCACCATGCCTCCAGGGCTTGCCCTTTTGGTTCTTTTTTATGATTTCTTCTCTTTGGTAAATATTTCATTTTGTTCATGTATTTTTTTTCTGGTTTCATTGAATTGTCTTTCTGAGTTTTCTTGTAGCTTGTTGAGTTTCTTCAAAACAGCTATTTTGAATCCTTTATCAGGTATATTGCAAAATTCTGTGCTTTTGAGCTCAGTTGGCGAATTATTGTTTTTTTGGTGGTGGCATGTTTTCTTGATTTTTCACATTCCTTGTAGTTTTGTGTTGCTGCTTTTGCATTTGAAGTAGCAGACACCTCCTTAAATCTGTACTAGTTGCCTTCAGATAGAATATACTCTTCATTGGTCCTGTTATAGCTCAGGTTTTCTTCACCTTTTGGGTTTTCTGGAGGGCAGTGCCATAGCTCAAGTGTTTAGCTTCTCCTTTGCCCACAGACCCTGTTATGTTTTTCTGATAGCAGTCCATTACCAGACGTGCTCTCACTGCTTCACTTGGGAGTGCCCATAGGGAGCCAGCTACAGAGTGAGGGAAGGGGTGAGTTTAGTACTCAGGGCATTCGGGGTGCCCATAGACCTAGTGGGGAGATCCTCAGGTGAGGTACTTCCAGATGCTCATGGGCAGACTTCCTGCTGAAGTCCTAATAAGCACAGTCAGCAGGACCTGTGTACCTTTAACACCCTTTGATATTCTTATCAGCCTCTTTCTGATCTCATCCCTCCCCCAGTTGAGGAGGTCCTGCCTCAGTACTCTGGGTGCTGCTGGAGAGAAACAGGTTTCTCTGCTCACGTGCTGTACAACTAGGGTAGCCAGTGCACTCACCGCTGTTAGATGCCTCCGTCCTGTGCAGTGTTGCCTTGGCCAGGTGGAGGAAGAGGGGTGGTGCTGGGAAAATTCCTCTTATGGTCTCCACTGAGACCAAACTCATATGTTTTTTGCTCTAATGGCTTGATGGAATGTCTCCTTGGGAAGGCTCAACTTCTGCAAAATCTGTCTCATCCTTGGGTATCTACCCAGCACTCTCCAGGTTTTTTTTTCCCAACTGCCAGAGGGGTTGGGGCAGGTTCACTGGTTCCACAGCCTGTATCAAAGTCTGTCCCCTTATTACTGGGCGAGACAACTCCCAGGTCCCCTGGCATATGGTGCTGGATCCCACAACTTCCACAAAGGCACTTCTGTTTGTGGATGGACTTCTAATCATTGTTTAAAAAGAGGGACAAAAAGGAAGAGTATCTTACACTGCCGTGATGCTGACATCGGTCCTCCGGTTTTCAAATAGGATGGTCATGGTTGGCTTCATTCAGGAGGTGACATTTGAATAGACTTGAAGGAAGTAAGAGGACTGTATGGAGGGAAGTGGAATATATGGAAGAAGAACATTCCAGACAGAGGGTACAGGCAGTACAAAGGCTCCAGTGTGAAAGCATGCCTGTTGTACAAAGAGGACAGTGTGACTAGACCAGAGTGAGCAAGGGTAAGAGGAGAAGTAAAAGTGGCTGGGAGGGGACAGGTTGTGAAGGGCCTAACAAGGTATGATAAGGAGTTTGACTTTTATCCTGATCAAAATGGGAAGCCATCACAGGGTTTTGAGCAGAGGAATGAAATGATAGCTTATGTTTTATAAGGATCACTGTTTATAAGAATAGACTGAAGAAGGGCCAGGGGAGAATGAGGGACAGCAGTCACATTGGCTGTTGCAGTGCTCCAGGATAAGAGATGACTACTCGGGCCAGAGTAGAGAAGTGAAGAAGGCTGTTGGATTTGGGATGTGTCTTGAAGATACAGCCAACAGGATTTCCTCATATGGAATTGAGTGAGAGACGAGTCAAGATTAACTCCAGAGTTTTTGTCCTGAGCAACTAGAAAGACAGAGTTGCCATCAACTAAGAGAGAGAAAACTGAGGGTGGAGCAGCTTTCAGGAGGACGGTGAATAGTTCGGTTTTGGACATGTTAGATTTGACAGGTCTCCTAGACATCCAGGGGGAGGTGCCAAGTAGGCAGTTTGTATTTGGGTTTGGTGTATGAGTGAGAGGAGTGGACTTGAAATAGAAGTGTAGGAGCCACTGGTGAAGATATGAAGCCATGGACCTGGATAAGATGACCAAGGGAGCAAAAGGCCGGGGACTGAGCTCTGGTACAAAGATGAGCTACTTAGCTGCTGATAATGTTAGAGTAAAGCTAGCACACCTGGTGTGTCTTCATTACTTTCTCTACTGTTTTCTAATTTTTTTTTTTTTTTCAGTTGAGAAGGATTTGCTCTGAGCTAACGTCTGTTGCCAGTCTTCCTGTCTCTTTTTATCCCCCCCTCCCCAAAGCCCCAGTACATGGTTGTATATTCTAGTTATAAGTCTTTCTACTTCTCTGTCAGCTACCACCACAGCATGGCTACTGACAGACGAGTGGTGTGGTTCCATGCCCGGTAACTGAACCTGGGCTGCCAAAGCAGAGCACACCAAACTTTAACCACTAGGCAATCAGGGCTGGCTCTAATTTTTTTTATCACACTAAATTCATTCCATCTAGAAAATGTGTAGCAAAGGGAACAAAAGGATGAATTGTAGCAAATCTAATGAATTCTTATGGGAAGGTTACATTTCTGAGCCTGAGTTTGCTGTTCTGTTTCATCACCGTTTTTGTTACGCCCTTAAGTGTCAGTTAGAACTAGATTTTCCCTGTTATTAAAAAAATTAGGGAAATATTTGTTTTATCTGTGTCTCTCAGCATCTTCTTAAAGTATTAAAATAACAGTAGAGTCAAGTCTTGATTAGATATTGGGAACTATCAGAGACCTTGTATTCTCACTTCTAGGCTCTTTTTTTCACCTAGACATTTTGGCATTTGGGTTGTTTCTAGATTGGAGGAGTTATAAATAAAACCACTGTAAACATTTACGTATAGATTTTTGTGTGAAGATAAATTTTCATTTCCCTTACATAAATACTTAGGAGTGGAATTGCTGGATCTTATGCTACATATATATTTCACAGTTTTTCATGGTGACTGTACCATTTTGCATTCCCATCAGAAATGTATGAGACTTCCAGTTCAGCATCCTTATTGGCACTCAGTATTGTTAGGTTTGGGTTTATTTGTTTTCAATTTTAGTCATTCAAATCGGTGTATAGTTTTAGTTCATTTTTATTTTAATTTACATTCCTCGATGTCTAATGATTTTGAGCATCTTTTCATTTGCTTATTTGCCATCCATGTATTTTCTTGGGTGAAATGTCTGCTCAAATCTTTTGCCTGTTTTTTAATTGGGTTTGTTTTCTTCGTGACTGAGTTTTTGAGAGTTCTTTATACCTTCTGAATATAAGTCCTTTATCACGTATGTAATTTGCAAACCTTTTCTCCCAGTCTGCAGCATGTCTTTTTATTCTTTTTATAGAATCTTTCAGAGAAGAGAAGTTTGTAATTTCCATGAAGTCCACTTTATCAAATTTTTCTTTTATGGTCATGCTTTTGGAGTCATGGCTAAGAACTCTTTGCCCAAATCAAGGCCACAAAGATTTTCTCCAATTTTTCTTTCAGAAGTGTAGTGGTTTTAAATTTTGCATTTAGTTTATGACCCATTTTGAGTTAATGTTTGTTTATGGTATGAGATATGGATCAAGAGTTACTTTGTGTTGTTTGTATATTGATATACCATTGTTTCTGCACTGTTGGTTGAAAAGACTATCCTTTCTCTTTGAAATCCTTCTGCATTTTTGTTAAAAATTAATTGTATGATTAATTGTATTAATTTAATTAAAAATTAAATTGATCTTGTATGTGTGTGGGTCTGTTTTTTGGAATCTCCATTATGTTCTAATATGTACCTAATAGATATATCGGCTCTAATATATCTGCCCTTTCACCAATACCACACTGTCTTGATTACTATAGCTTTTTAGTAATTCCTGGAATCAGGTATTGTGAGTCCTCCAATTTTGTTTTTCTTTTTCAAAATTGTTCTTCTCTTATTTCCATTTCTTACCATCTAAGTTTTAGAATTAGCGTGTCAATTTCTTTTTTAAAAAATCTCACTGACATTTTTTTATAACATTGTTTTGAAATAATTTTAGATGTGTAGAAAAGTGAGTACAGATAGTCTCCATATATCACTCACCCAGTTTCTCCTAATGCTGACATCTTATATAATCACAGGACACTTAGCCAAACCAGGAAATTAGTATGTTTGCCTTTTATTTATTTTTCTTGTCTGATTGCACTGGCTAGGACATCAATACAGTGTTGAGTAGCTGTTGTGAGAGGAGACGTCCTTGCCTCATTCCAAATTTTGGGGGGAAAGCATTCAGTCATTCACCATAAGATGTGGTAGCTCTAGGGTTTTTGTAGATGCTCTTTATCAGGTTGAGGAAGTTCTCTTCCACTGAGTTTACTGAGATTTTTAATCATGAATGGATATTGAATTTTGTCAGACTATTTTATGCACCCATTGAAATGAACATATTGCTTTTCTTCTTTAGTAAGTTGGTAATATTAATTACATTGATTTAACATTTGAATGTTAAACTAGAATTGCATTGCCTGGGTAAAAACCACGTGGTCATGATGTATTATCCTTTTTTACATATGGGCTGGATTTAATTTGTCAGTACTTTGTAGATAATTGTATGTCTGCATTCATGAGGGATATTGGCTTGTAGTTTTCTGGTAAGTCTTTGGTCTTGGTATCAAAGTAATGCTGGATTCATAAAATGAGGTGGGAAATGTTCTCTTCTTTTCTGTATGCTGGAAAGTTTCTGTAAGATAGATATTAATTTTTTCTTAAATGGTTGGTAGAGAATTCTACCAGTGAAACCATCTGGTCTTGGGCTTTTCTTTGTGGGAAGATTTTTAACTACAAATTAAATTTCTTTAATGGATATAGAACTGTTGTGGCTATATGTTTTGTTTTGAGTGAGCTTTGGCAGATTGTGTTTTTCAAAGAATGTGTCCATTTCTTCTAGTTAGTAAATTATGGGTATGGAATTGTTTTTAATAGTCCTTTATCATCCTTTTTATGTGTAAAGGATATATAATGCTGTCCACATTCAAATATAAAATACTTGTATTTTTGTCGTCTTTTTTATTCTTGGTCATCCTGTCTAGGATTCAGTTTTGTGGACCTTCTTGAAACATTAGCTTTTGGTTTTACTGATTTTTCGCTATTTTTTTGTTTTCTATTTCATTCATTTCTGCTCCTGTCTATTGTTTTCTTCCTTTTGTATATTTTGGGTTTAATTTACTGTTTTTCTAGTTTCTCAAGGTATAAACATAGATGATTAATTGAGACATTTCTTCTCAAAATAAGCATATAATACTGTAAATTCACCTCCAAGTATCACATTAGCTACAGCCAACAAATTTTCGTATGTTGTCTTTTGATTTCCACTTGATTCAGAATATCTTATGATTTCCCTTGTGACTATTTCTTTGACCAATGGCTTATTTGAAAGTGGGTTATTTAATTTCAAACTATTTAGGGATTTAGCAAATACTTTTTTATTATTGGTTTTGGCTCAAATGTGACTTCCATCTAGTGTCTGCAGCTTCCAGGGGCTCTATACTCTCATTTTAGCCCACACTTGACTTTTAGGAGCATGTAAAAATTGTAGCTGAATTCATTTTACCCTCTTGTATGGTAGCCTCAACTTTCCATTCTCTGCCAGGGGTGAGCCAGTATTCACATTCCATCACTCCTTGGAGGTGCTTGTCGTTCCTTTAATTTTGATCTCGTTGGTACACAAACTCTGTGATGGGTTCAAGAAAAGTTACGATTTTGTAGATTATTCTTTTCATTGTTGATAATGAAGGAGAAATGCTCTTTCTAGCTTTCTGTATCCTAAGGTGAAGCCAGAAGTCTCAATGCTATGTATTTTAAGCTATAATTTGGGGAACATTTTAGAGTTCTAGCCATAGAGGCACAATGAGAGAGGTTGATGACTTTACATATTAAAATGCATTTTAAGGCTTCATTGCAGACAGAACTGCGAGCTTAGTCTCTTGAAGTTCATGGAGCAGCCCTATTGTTTTGTTGTAATAAAATTTTATTTTGTTAACTACAGTGACTTTCTCAGTCTGCACAAAATAACAGGAGTGAGTTCCTGCACATACTTTCACCCTTGCCTTCTTTCCTTAATTTAAGTTGCTGGCACATTTTGTGCCTCGTGAGAGTGAGTGACAGAGGTCAAGGGATTGAGGCCTGGGCTTATTTCTTCTGCGAAATAGTACAGGTTGCTGCTTAGTTAGTAAAGTAGTACATCTGTATAAGAAGCTCAGCTTCAGCTCACCTCCTACCTGACTGTGATAAAGGAACAGCCTATCATTAGGCACTTCATTCCAGCCTAGTGATTGCTGAATGACCAGAATCCAAGGAAACCACCTGTTGTACAGGGGTTTAGACTGGTAATTGACAAAGATAGTGACTGTAGACGTCCAATATGAAGACATCTTTTTTGTTATTTTCCACTGCAGAATAGTTTGACTAAGTTAAAGCTTAAACCTTTATAGGGAAAAAGGTACTTTATGGAAATGATTCTAAGATGTTTGTTTTAGACAACTTTTGCTGTCTAACTGTGGTCAGCATAATCTGATCTTTTGGTTACTAATTTAACTTTGTTTGTTGCTGTTCTTTTTCAGAAAATTCTTCCAGGAGGAAATACATCATTTGATGTAGTTTTCCTTGCAAGAGTAGTGGGAAATGTAGAAAATACTTTATTTATTAACACATCTAATCATGGGGTATTTACTTACCAGGTAAGAAACAGAATTAAAACTTTCATTTATTTTGTAAAATATAGTCTTAATTTCTTATCATGATAGCCTTTTAAGAACTGTCTTCAAAAACTCAGGAATAATAGAAAATGTCGAGTTTATACTTAACTTCTGTGTCTGTGAATATCCCTATTCAAATCAGACTGTGAACAAACAATCTTAAAGCTACAGCTAAGTGTGAATGTAAGATTGATTGGAAAAGAATAGTAAAAATATTTTCATACTGACTCTAAACTTTTCTAATCTTTACTTTTTGCACACTTGTGAAGCATACTTGATAAGTTTCAAGATTAAAACCTACTTCTTGATATACTTATTTTTTGTGTACAATCAATGTTTAGGCTATTAAAGATAGTTAATGTTTTATGAATCGAGATTTTTTTTATATATCAAGGTTATCGAGATTAGGAAGAATAATTGCTTATATGGCACAGTATCCTACATGCTTTACATGCACTTCTACCTGCATTGCGGATACCGTTATTCTCATTTGTTTATATAAGGAAGGTGAAGTTTAGGAAAGTTAAATAATTTGCCCCAATTATACTACTAGAAGGTTGTTGAGCAAGGGATTCAAACCCATGTCTTTGTAACTACAACAACCATCCTCTTAACCATTGTGCTCTGCTGCCCGTGAAACTCAATTGTTTAAATCCTTAACTTAGCTAATGTCTTACTTTACAATTTTTATGCTTTTGTTTTTGAAAATTTCTTCTCCAGTACCCAAAACATTTCGTATATTTTGAAAATTAGTGTCAGAGTAAACATTCCATGTAGTCATAAATTTTTGCTTATTTGTGGTGAATGAGTCTTTAATGGTTCTTTAGTAGGCAGTCAGGAAACTTTTGAATGCCTTATAGATGAGTAACTGAAGTGCTGTGTAGGTGACACTCATTTAACATACACTTGTTGAGTAAATGACTCCCCCTGTTTAGTGAACCCAGGGCCTTCCCACTGGGAGTGACCTGGGGCTCAGCTTGATGTTTGAGAGGTTGTCTCGGCCCTAGATCCATCTTCTGACGGTTGGAGTAGGGAAATTTTTTGATTCCCTATTTTCTTCTGTCATCTATCTTGTGACCTCATGAAGGACTGCTCCATTTTAATTTCCAGTATATTATAGAAATCATTCCAAATGCACGTATATATATAGTAAATCAGATATGTAGCCAAATCAAGTATAGAAACTACGTGTGTTCTTTTTAAAGGGAGTTAAGATTTTTCCATCTAAATTAGCCTCACCACTTTTCCCTAGATCAATCAATTATAACTATGAAAGTGTTAGTTATAAAAGCAACTCAAACTGAATGTCTTTCTCCTTTGAAATAGGTATTTGGTGTTGGAGTTCCAAATCCCTACCGACTGAGGCCGTTTCTTGGGGCCAGAGTCCCTGTGAATAGTAGTTTTTCACCTATAATAAACATACACAATCCTCACAGTGAGCCTTTACAGGTGAGTTTATGATGGGGATTTTGAATGTTTCATTTTGGTAGAAATTAATGCTTAGCATGAAATCACAGTTTTCATGTACTTTTCAAGACTTTAAAATAGTGGAGTTTTATAGATGTATTGAAGAGGGATGTTCTTTTAGTGCAGCTTGCTGTAGTCTGAATTTTGCATTACATCGGTCCAGATATTGAGTTTTTAGAACCATTTTTAAAACAACTGTGGCTACTGTGGTGTTACAGTTTAGGCAGCTCTTCATTTAACTTAAGAAGGGTTTTCAGCTATACCCGGACGCTACTTTTCTTGCCTGTAAGTTCCTTCTGGCCCAATATAAATTTTTAAAAACATGGTTCATATTTATTTCTTGTAATAATAAATTTTTTGGTGATGGCAGCCTGGAAAATAAAATCCAAGGGAAAGGTAATAGAGAATCATGATTAAAAGCAAACACTTTTTAATTTAAAAAATACAACTCCTTATCTTACCCAATCTTTTAGTACTAAATGTCTTCTAATTTGAAATCTCTTCTCTAGTTCCTTGTCTCTTCCACAGTGGGAGTGGCTGTTGTTGCTCCTTCAAATGTTTCCTAAAATCTCCACCCCACATCCCAAGTGACTTCCAATTATATGACATTTCCTGCCACTGTAGTTTCTAGTTGTGTTGTCTGTGTTGGAAGGAGATGTGGATGCTTTCCAGAATAGTCCATAATATCCACACCCAAGGCTCCCAGAGCTCTCTAGGACCAGTACTGCAGGACCTAACAGGAGTGTGAAAATGACGAGTGGAGGGAAGATGCTATATATGCTGGTAAGCTACAGAACTTTGACAACCAAAATGATTTTTGTCATCCTAAAACCCGCTGGTAGAAATGTTCATAAGCAATGAAGGGGAAAATGAGGAAGAACAAGATGAGATTTTCAGAGCCTGAGTTGTGAAATGCTTAAGAATTATATGCTAAAGTAGCAAGAAAGAGGTTTCTCCCCAACACTTGGCTGACATTGGGTGAGGATAGCTACTAATAAAAATACTCTGCCCAAATTTTAATTATTGTTAGCTAGATATCTTCTTCACAAAAGAAAATGCCCTTGTGTCCTGCTTTTACGAGTAAAAAGTGTTTGCTCTTCATCATCACTCTGTCATTTATATCCTTTTGCTACTTTAAGTAATGGTGTATTTTCCCTGTTCTGGCCAACTTTTATTACAAATCTATACAGAAACCTCATAAATTCTTGCTGCTTTCTTTCCTTGACTGTTTTCAGTCAAAGAAATAAAAACGTATGCTTTCGTTGTATCATACCTGCTGCATGAGTTGCCGCCCGCTGCTGTGGCAGCAGTATTACGCAGCACCCCAGGGAGGCACTCCCTCTCTCTGGCTGCCAGCCAAAGACCGAGGACCTTGCTTCCTGCTTGGAAGGCTGGAGGTTACAGGACTTGGCAAGTATTGGCCAAGTAGCCTTATAGTCTACACTTTTTCTCGTCACCCTTTGGAGTCATCAAGCTATCATGTAGAACAGTTTTATCTCTTTGAATTCAGTTCTGATCTTTGTTGTTGTTGTTCATCTGTTCTTTTTCCAGTTTTAACATTTTAATTCAAGAAGATTTACCACAGAGGACTTTTCACCATCATACAGGAGAGCAAATGGAAAACCAAAGTTGCCCTCTTAGAACCAAAATAAATTATTTACCTGGAAGGCACTCTTAACCTGATAGTCCTGTAGCATGTTAGGGTGTCATTAGTCTTCTCCTTAAATTTAAGAAAATATTGTAGAGCAAGAAATTGCATCTGATTGGTTCATTATACAACACAAACACAAGTATGTTCTCCCTGAAAAAAAGTCAGCTGTTCAAACGTGTGAAGCAAAAGTCCCCTTGAACTTCCTGCCTTGCAATCCACTGCTGTCGGGTAGGCTCTCCGCGATGGTGAAGTTCTGTATCTACTCTGTCCAGTACAGTAGCCACCAGCCGCATGTGGCTCTTGAGCCTTTGAATTTGTGGCTAGGGTGTCTGAAGAACATTTAATTTTATTTTATTTTAATTAATTTAAATTTAAACAGCCACATGTATCTAACTATTGTATTAGCATAGCTGCAATCTCAAACCCTTCCTCATAGTTACTACTTGAATGATCTTGGTGTGTGTCATGTCACACCTTTTTCTGTGCATGTGCAAACATATATGGGGACACAGAAAAATAAACATTCCTTGTGGGAATTTTTTTTACATCAATTATCTTCTGAATTTATTGTTAGCTCCTTTTTTTCCTAAACTTTTTACAATTAGGATAAATAGCAATGTACTAAAAATCAGAAATGTGTCACTTTCCTTGTTTTAATGTAATCTTTCCTTCGATTTTATGACATAGGCTTTTTCCATCCCCATTTCCTTATTCTTCTTTCATCAGTAGTCTACCTTTAAATATTTTGTTTCCAAAATCATTATGCTTGTTTCCTTCTTAGAAGATTAAATGAAATAATACGTGATGTTTTCTGACTTTTCAGAAAACATTCTGCAGTCACCCCACCAGTTCAGGTGCTATTGCTATTAATACAGTCAGAGCTGTTGGGGAGCAGTGTAATAAATTGAAAGGCAAGAAATAATACTCGGAGAAAATCTTAGCTTATTAGTGTTTGCTAAATGCCTTACTTTAACAACAACACGTCCCAAAAATCTTTAAGTACTTTACTAAAATGATGCTGTTTTTCCTGGTTTGTCCTTTTTTATGCACTCCTGGAGGGCTTTTATGATAAAACAAGTGATAGAAGATTTTCCATCATTCTCTTACTTCACCCCGAATTTTCATTTAATTAAAGGTATTCTTTCTTTTTAAGAGATAGGGTTACCTACCTTTAAAGGAAAGTCTCCCGCCATGTGGCCCTTCTCTCCCTAGGTGTTTGCCCAAGAGAGAGGAAAGCAGATGTCCAAAGTCTTATGTGATGCAATGTTCATAGCAGCTTTTTCTGTAATGACCCAAAACTAGAAAAAACCCAAATGTCCTTCAGTAGCTGAATGGATAAAAAATTGTGGCATATCCATAAAATTGAAAAGAAATGAACTATTAACGCATGAAACAACATGATGGATCTCAAAATAATTACACTGAGTAAAAGCAACCAGACACGAGTATATACTGTATGCTTCATTTGTGTAAAACTAGAAAATACAAACTAATCTAGAGTGGCAGAGAGCAGTTCATTGGTTGCCTGGGGATGGGAGGAGGCAGAGAGGGACAGATGGCTTGCAAAGGCCCTGAGGAAACGTTTTGGCAGTAATGGGTATGTTTAACATCTTAATTGCAATGTAGCTTCACACCTGTAAACGTATGTCAGAATTTATCAAGTTGTACACTTTAAATATGTGTAGTTTATTGTACATAAATTATACCCCAGCAAAACTGTTTCACATAATCAAGAGTGTAGGTACAAGCCACAGAGGTTTTATTAACAGTACCTGTGATTTTGCCACCACTACGAAATATTTTCATACTACATTAAAATTATTGCATGTATCTCAGAATAATACGCTCTTCACTATTTCACAGTTATACTGGTTATTAGATCCGCTGCTAGATCTTGTTACAGATGTGTAGATAAAGAAACACTTGTGTTACTACAGTTGCATGTTGTTAACAACAGGAATATTTTCAAAGAGTGCATCATTAGGAAATTTTTGTTATTGTATGAACATCATAGAGTGTACTGAAGGGGAACAAAATTTGCTACCCTAAAATGTGTGTCTTTAACCTGAGGATTATTTTAGATTGGTTATTTTTAAGAAACAAAAGACTCAGGTTTTCCTGTTACCTCCTCCTTAAGTCCCTAAAAGAATTCAGATTAAAAAAACACCTGTCTCAGGAAGAGAGCGCTCACCTTGGCATGACGTAAACTAGGTGGTAGACAGGTAGGATCCTAGAAAAGCCTGTTGGTTGGGCTCCTCTCTGTGTTCTTCTGTTTCTGTGTGATCGAACAGTTGTTTTCCAAACCTTTGCTCCTTTTCGCCTTCCTGTGAATTGCCTTTCCTTGTCTCTCCCCACCCCCAACATCTTCTTTTGTCTTTAGCTAAGGATGGTATTTGATGTGAAGGCTTTGGCTGTTTTGGTGAATTACTCAATTTTCCTGGGTTTCTCCCATTAGCTGTTATTAAACTTTGTTTGTTTTTCTCCTGTTAATCTGTCTCATGTCAATTTAATTCTTAGACCAGCTTGAAGAACCCTGAAGGGTAGAGGAAAATTTCTTCCTCTCCTACAGTACTTACGCAAACCCAGATGGTATAGCCTACTACACACCTAGGCTGTATGGTACTCATCTGATGGGACCACCTTCATATATGCAGTGTGTCATTGACTGAAACATTGTTAAGTGGTACATGACTGTATAAGAAATACAAAAATTATAGTTCTAAAATTTGATAAACTATTTCCTTTGGAAAAAATTTAAAAAGTATCCTATGGATGGATTTTTTAAAATTTAGTCTCTGAAAGAGCTACACTGGTTCTAAGTGTAATATTCAAAGTTATCTTGTTTTAAACCACCATTGCTTACACAGATGAGACACTGATCTAGTGATATGACATGGTACTTATACTGCTTTTATATCTGTAAACGTTTTTACACATTTTTTCTGATAAACAATTAGGGTGTCAAACTCATTTCTAGATAACAGCAAATCATTTGCGTTGAGAATTTGATTTTGAACTTAATCGTCATGTGCTCTTTTGTCACAGGTTGTAGAAATGTACTCTAGTGGAGGAGATCTTCACTTAGAACTTCCAACAGGTCAACAAGGAGGTACCAGAAAACTGTGGGTGAGTGCTAACATATTTTTCTCTCATGTGTGGTGACATAAAACCAATTAAATACACCAGAAAATACTTAGTTCTTTATCACCTAAAGAAATATGAGTGACTTTTCCTTAATTAGTTTCTTAATATTAAATTTATATCAAATATATGTGAAAATTGGAAGAGAGAGTGAGAAAAGTATAAGTAGTGATTTTTGGAAAGTGCATTGAACAAAATTGGTGGGAGCTTTAACCCACTATGTGGAAAGGAAGAGATTTCAACTCTTCTTTTTCAGAACATTGGTAAAGTTGCCTCTGAATCTAATCATCTGTAATGTGTGTTTTACGCTAATCTTAAAAAAAAGCACTACTGGGAAGGATCCAGTATGTTTTTGAAAGTAGAGAATTGAACGTTCAGACTTACTGTTGCTAGAGATGGCATTTTCAGAGGGAATGTAGTCAAGCCCTTGTGGTGACTTAGAAAACTTTAAATTCTTAAGTGATCTACATCCACCTTTAATACTGTTCAATATTTAACAATAGTTGTGTCAGTGCTTTAGAGAACCGCTTTTTCTTGGAGAATACTAGCAAATATTAACCAAATTAATCAATATATGGTAACTGCTTTATTTGTAAAGGTTCCTGCCCTAGGGCAGTTGGGGTTTTTTTTAGCATTGTTTACCATGCTTTAATCAAAGAGGGGAAAGACGACATAAATACACTTCTTGTACCAAGGTCACTCAAATCACTGCTCATCCATAATTGAAGATATACTGACTTTACCACTATGATTAAGTTCTAAAGACCAAAGTTTTCTGTATTAATTGCTCTGTTAAACACAGTTAGCCTCTTGATTTTGTCTTCTGACGAGTCTCAAACAAGGAAGGGAGGTAGAGGGGCATTTTTAGGTTGTTGACTTGAACATTTAGAAACAAATTTGTCAGTAATCTGGTTAACTCCTAAGATGTAGAAACACAGTAGCAGGTAGAAATATATAATGGACAGTCCATTTATATCCTTTCACAAAAATGTTTTACCTTGAAACTATGTTATTGTTCAAAAAGCCTTTGGGAGAAATAGTGTATAAAACAGTGCTTCCGAGAATTAACTGTAAGCTATTAAATTTGTATTGTAATTTTAGATAGAACAACTAAGAATTTACTATGAAATATAATTGATATCTAATAAACATAAGAGTTCACATTTCTGATTAGCTAAGAACTGTAAAGAATGGTAGCAGAGATAGCATAGTGTTTTAATACTCCCAGCAGCTACAAGAAAAGATAGTGGTTCTTATTCCCACAAACCTAGAGTAAGAAAAATGTCAGTTGGCCTTGACCTCACCCTCAGCCCCTTTCAGTGTACGTAAGAAAACCCCAGAGACCAAGTCAGCTCCCCAGCAATGGGGAAATGGACGGTGCATCTCTAGTGGCCAGGAGGGTTCCAATCACTTCTTTCCTACTTTGAGACTAAAAAATTAAGAGTAGAGGTAAGTGAAGACCAGTAAATTCTAAAACACAAGGATTTCCTAAAATATACTGAAAGGTGTGCAGAGAAATTGTAGTGGTCCCAAGGAAGCCAGATTGTTCTAAAACCAGGGAAAGAATTACATCTCAAAAAAAATTTTTATCAGTGAGTCTTCTTTCTAGTGTATCTATGAGTGTTCCCTCATTACAGGCCTTTAAATCTTTGCTATCTTACATGCTGAGAGCCTCACTGAATGTAACTGGTAAATTGTAAGTTGGCTTGGGAAGCTTTGTTAGGTTTTAAATGAAAGGAAATGGAGTCTAAGCTCTCTTGGTTATCATTTAAAGAGATTCCTGTAGACGTCTGGAAAAGCACTTCCCTCTGGTGGTGACATTTCTGTTAGTTAAAGAATTTCAGGACTGAATTGTATACCTAAGCATAACATTAAAGAATAACTGATTTTATTGATCAATTCTGCCTTTTAATGGGGATTTTGCAGCTGACAATTTGTTTTCAGATAATTTTATGTCTTTCACTTTGCTCAACTTCACATCCCATACTTCCTCAATTCTAAGATGCGCATTTTTTCACATCCTCCACAATTGGAGTGTGTGTTACAATCTGTGGAATATATTTAACTGGCAATGCATCTTTTAGTCGGTGTCATCTTATTCAGTAAACGATGGTGGTTTTGCGACATTACAAAAGCTGTGCTTCATTATGGTCTGTTAACTTGTCAGGAAATTCCTCCTTATGAAACCAAGGGAGTGATGAGAGCCAGTTTTTCATCTAGAGAAGCAGATAATCACACAGCCTTCATCAGAATAAAGACTAATGCTTCAGACAGCACAGAGTTTATCATTCTTCCTGTCGAGGTTGAAGTTACAACAGGTTAGTGGAAAACTGAAGGAAGTGCAAATTTGTTCGTTTTGTTTTCAGTACATCTTACTCTGGCAAAATGAAATATGATTGTTTACTTTTCTTTTTTCCAAGCTCCTGGAATTTATTCCTCAACCGAAATGTTGGATTTTGGTACACTACGAACACAAGGTAAAAAAAAAAAAAAGGAGACAGTGTCTTTGTAGGTTTTAAAAAGAAATCCCTATGTTCAGTGCTGAATGGTTCCACTTTCCACTTTAACTCCTTTCTAATTCAGCTTTGAAAAGTATTTCTCAGTGGGTTACATGATTTTGTGGAAATCTGCTTCTGGGAACTCAGAGCCCTCACAGGGTATCCCCCATTCCCCTGGGGGATACCACTGCTTACCAGGTGGGGAAGCAGAGTCATGGGGTAACTTACACAAAGTCTTCTAAAATGGAGGATTGAGGCAGAGAGTAGCTTCTGAGTTATCTAATCCAATTCCTCACCTATTCAGTTATACTGAATCTTTTTTAAATAGTAGAATAAAGGAAATAAAACTTTTTACTTCTGGATGTTTGTTTAGATATGGATTATTCAATTTCATTATAATGACAGCATGTTAAAAATTTGTCCCACATGGCCAGAGAAAGAATTCGAATTCTAAAATTGAAAACAACCCACTGGAGGATTTACTAAGGAAAAAGTAGGAGTACTTGTAATTTGGGATTTCTGTGGGCCGTATGTAATTAAAATTTGCTTGTTTAGGATTGAAGACCCATTTTTGAAGAGCACATTTGGTTTTAATATAGTTTCACACTCCACCTTATTAATTTGCTTCATAATGCTTTACTGAAACTAAAAGATTAGTAATAATGTCTAATTTCACTAAAAATTTTGTTTTGTTTTGTGATTTAGTTATTTAGGAGGGGGCAATTCTTGTAATGCACAGTGTGTTTATGAGTAAGGTGATTCCTACCTATAAGTTGGGTAGGGTCGCATTCTTTTCATTAATGTGATTGTCATTCTTTTTCACATTGTAGAATGGATTCAGTCTGATATCTAATAAGGTAAAGATTCTAACTTGCTATAAAGCACACCTTTTTAAGAAATATTTCTTTTCCTCAATTTTAACAGATCTACCAAAAGTTTTAAATCTTCATTTATTAAATTCAGGAACAAAAGATGTACCAATAACAGTAAGTTTTTACTTATTTTCTCCTAACTTATGTATTCTTTGTTTTTAAACTTATGACAAAGTTATAAATAATGAAACTCTTGCTCTAAAGGAATTCCATTTTGTGGTGACCTGGTGACACTTTGATTCTAAGTGTGATGTGAGAAACCTGTTCTGTTGTTCTGCCTCTAACCACCAGTATTTTAAGCATAAGAAGGAAAGTAGGCAGTCTTCTCCAAGCCAACTTTGAATGAAAGTTCCTGAGGTTCCTATTTAAGCAGAGTCATGTAAGAGGCCTGCGGAGTCTGATAAATCCTGGGATCTGTGTGCCATGTACAAAAAAAAAGGTTATAAGGATTCCATCAGGTTTGTTTGTTAGACTTAAAGTATGGGTAAGTAAAAAAAGAAAAAAGATTCGGGTGAGTTGGGAAGAGAAATAATAATGGTAGGTAATGGTAGAGTGCTGTTAACATTTGTCACAGCTATTGTGGTTACCCTAGATAGCACGCTGTAAACTAGGGTCCTCTCTTCCTCTCACACATACACACAGAGCAAGTGACTTTTATGCCTTATAGTGGAATTGGGGTGCCATTACATGATTTTAGGCAAAAAAAAAGAGACAGGGATATCCAAATTTTGCCTTGGCCTGCAACCTCACCTCCTGATGAGGTCCCCAGGATACACTCACAGGGAATAATGGAAAAGGAAAGCAGTACATTTTTATTATAACCTGTGCTGATGTCATAAACCTCAATTCAGGAAATTCTGATAAAATGAGGTAGATCAAACGGGCTTGAGTCTTAAGGGACCTTTGTCCATCCAAGGCCAAACCCAGAGTTTACCACTAGCTCGTGGAGTAGAGACCAAAAAGAGCAGAGTACACAAACCCTAAATGAGAAAGTGAGAGATGGTCATCCCAGGTAACCACATTTTAATGCATAGTGACCTTGCTCACAAGTAGGGTCATAGTCCAGGCAGTGTCCTGATATCTGATAGGATTTCTTCCTGCTGAGTAGAAGAGTTGGAGGAGGTTTAGGGTAATGGGGTCTGGTAGAGAGCTTCCGCCACTATACAGTGGGATTGCAATGACCCCACTTGGAGTTCCAGTATTAGGCAGGCTGTGATTCACACCGTGTTCTTCAGGGAGGTCTTCCAGGGCCCAGGGCCCTTCCACAGATGACAAGGAGCAGCTTCTTTGACTTAGCCGTCCTAATACCATTGAAACAAGATGCCAAATCAATGAACAGCAGTATTAAATCTCTTGTTTTTTGTTATTTTTCTTCTTAAATAGCAACCTTAGTGTCTATGTTTGTATATGCTTGCTTTCAAAAATATATTCGTTTTTTTGATTCACTGACTTGCTTGATTCTTTTGTTTTTTGATTGGCACCTGAGCTAACAACTGTTGCCAATCTTCTTTTTTTTTTTTTTCCTGCTTTTTGTCCCCAAATCCCCCAAGTACATAGTTGTATAGTTCAGGTGTGAGTCCTTCTAGTTGTGGTATGTGGGAGACCGCCTCAACGTGGCCTAATGAGCAGTGCCATGTCTGCACCCAGGATCTAAACCAGCGAAACCCTGGGCCACCGAAGCGGAGCGCTTAAACTTAACCACTCGGCCACAGGGCCGGCCCCATTGATTCTTTTTTTTCTCATTCAGTTTTTTGAATGATTGTAATCAAAGTCTCTGTGGAATTCAAACTATCAGCATATCTTCCAGTAATGACCTGTTACATAAGAAAATATTACAGGGAATATTTCTATTGTACAGTTTCTTTGTAATTTCTATTTATAGCAATAATTCTATTCTTCTGAAAAATACATAATGCTGATTGTTACTACTGTATTGAGGGGTTAGTGATTGGTTTTGGCTCCTTAATCTGTATTGAAATTTTCACTAGTCTACAGAAAAGTAAGCAAAATAAGAACAATATAAATGTCATAAAAGTATGAGTGTGTATATGTTAATATAAAATTATAAACACCCTTTCTAGAAAAGCACTATTCTGCAATAATGTATTTGTTTCTTTGTTTGACATTAAAATATCTGTTATTTTATGAATAAAGGTAGTAGGTATTTGTTTTTTTATAGAATGAGTGGGGAACTGTTCCCTTGTCTTCTTTTTTTGGGAAGAGTTTGTGAAGAATTGGTATTAATTCTTCAGATGTCTGGTGGAATTCACCAGTGAAGTCATCTGGGCCTGGGCTTTTCTTTGTGGGAAGTTTTAAAATTACTACTTCATTCTCTTTACTTGGTGTAGGTCTATTCAGACTTTCTATTTCTTTTCACATCAGTTTCAGTAGTTTATGTCTTTCTAGGAATTTTTTCATTTCATCTAAGTTTTCTAATTTGTAGGCATACCATTGTTCATAGTATTCCCTTATGACACGTTTTCTTTTCTGGTGAAGTAGATAGTAACATCCCATCTTTCATTCTTGATTTTAGTAATTTGGTTTTTTTCTATATTTAAAAAAATTTTTTAACCAGTCTAGCTAAAGATTTGTCACTTTTGTTGATTCCTTCAGAGAACTAACTTTTGGTTTTGTTAATTTTCTCTATTCGTTTTTCTTTTTTGACATTAAAATATCCTTTATTTTATGAATAAAGGTAGTAGATAATAGGAAATTCTCCTCCTCCCCCTGCCACCAGCATCCTCACATTTGCAAAATAAAAGGTTAGAAAACTTCTGTTAGACTTCCCTCCGCCTCCAGAAGTACCCACACACACATTTTAGACTTTGCCAGTGAAATGGAAAGGCCCGAGAATCACTGCTGTGTGTTAACATTTTAAAATCTTACTTTATACCTAGAATTGTGACTCTTTTTGTTCAGAATTTTCTAGGTTAGTATATCGGAGTTTCCTCTGTAAGAGAGGGTGATTTGTCCTGCGAGATTTGTCCAGGTTGCATTGGCCGTAACCTGCTTAGCTTCTTTGAACTTTTTGATGCTGGATTCTCCTTTAGCCCAGTTGGCTACATGGAGCACATTTACTGTAGACGTGGTAATGGCTGCACACCTTTCTTCCCAGCCCCGTCCTTCTCATGTGCTCAGGTCACTGTCCTCTGCAGAGGAAGCATCTGGAAGCACAGCTTCCCGGCAGCATTTGGAGATTCCTCTTTAGCTGTGGATGGCGGTGCATTGGCCTATGGGGCAGACACTGGCTGTTGGTAGATCCCCCTGCCTTTGCCTCAGTTTGAGACATCAGATCATTTTTATTTTTCGTGTGTTCTGCGTGCTGTCTGTTACTGGCCTCTTCAAGGGTCTGTGGGATACCGTTGTGCAGAGCAGGGTCAGGGTGGGAACTTTCGTGCTTCTTGGGCGGACTTCAGTCTTGCAGTCACTGCTCCAAATGTGAGGGTTTAGAGATTTGATGGGAAAGTGCTTTTACTTAGCCCAAGCCCTCTGGTCTGACTTTTCACATACAATGAATGGACCAAAACAAGTGTCTTTTTCAATAGACATTTTCTAAAAACATGAAATTAGCAATGAATCCTAAGAATGCAAATAAAAAAAAAAGTAGTATTCAATTCATTTATGACGAAGAATTAGATCATGTTCCTCCTTTTCTCTCTTATTAAGGAGTTTGAGGATACATTATAAGTGAACATTTTTGCTCTTTCTGTGGGTCAGGCACTATGCTAGCATCTTTAACATGGATTACCTGATATATTACAACAATCCTATAAGGTACACAGGTCCTAGTTTTCCAAATAGGGAAAATGAGTCAGAGATTTTTTTTTTAATGACTTATTCAACCATAAAAACTCAAAAGTTCTGTGAAAATAAATTAGGTATATAATGACACTAATCAAGTCTTCATGAACCTATCAATTTAACTTTGTATTCAATATTTCTATTAAAAACCTATTGATCTAGGTATATGTCTATAGATCTACTTCTGTATCTACCTTTGTATGTATTTTTTCTAATATCCAAAGCCTACACTCTGCCCGTGTTTTGGTAATTTTTGTGGCATTTCCTCCTTCATTCATCTCTTCATTCATTCATTCATTCATTCAATAAATATTCAGTGAGCATCAACTATATGCCAGCTTCTATGCTGAGTACTGAGAACACAGTGAATCAGACAACCACGGCTCCTGCCTCTATCGAGCTCTCTCTTCAGCTGGGAGATAGACAACAAACAAGGATGCAACAGAATTGTAAATGGAACCAAGTTCTCTGAAAGAAAGACACAGAATGGTGTGGAAGCTGGGGAGGGAGCTGGTTTAGAAGGGTTGTCTATGAGGAGCTGACATTTGAGGTAGTAACTGACAAGTAAGAAGTGGGCACCCGTAAGAAAAGCTGGCAGACCAATGTTCCCAGCAAAGGGACCAGCAAGAGCAAAGGCCCAAGGCAGGAACAGCTTTGAGTGGGAGACACGAAGGGATTGAGTGTAAAAGGTGAAGGCTAAACAGTCAAGCGGGGCTCCCTGGACTCTGGAAGGTGTTGAGGTTTTCTTGTAAATCCAATGGGAAATCATGGAATTTTCAGCAAGGAGTGACATCATCTGATTTATGTGTGGTGAAAGGTCACTGTGGCTACTTTGTGGAGAATGAACTATGGAAGGTTGGAAATGTGTTGCAGTGTCCACTTGAGACGTGATGGTCACTTAGACTTCTTGCCTTATCGGTCAGGGGAGAAGGCTGTCTACCATGGAAACTGAGTTTTAAGAGAGTTTCCTAAGGTTTTTTCTGTATTTTTCTGCATAATATGCCAGACTTAAAGACTGATGCATTTTTAGCAGGGTCGATACATCCCTCCATTTGACAAATATATAGAATTTTTAAGATGGGCTAAGCAGCGCTAGAAGCTGGAGGTTTTCTATTTTTTTTTTTTTCTCTGAGGAAGACTGGCCCTGAGCTAACATCCGTGCCCATCTTCCTCTACTTTATACGTGGGACGCCTACCACAGCATGGCTTTTGCAAAGTGGTGCCATGTCCGCACCCGGGATCCGAACCCCCCTAACCCTGGGCTGCTGAAGTGGAACGTGCGCACTTAACCACTGCACCACTGGGCCGGCCTCTGGAGGTTTTCTTAAAATTCCACTTCAGGGAATTCAGAGTCTCTTCGTCTTTCTAAATAGAGGGCTACTAAAGCAAGCAGCAGCAAGTACAAGTTCCTCACCTGTTAATGGACAAAATGACCAGGTTCAAGCCTTCCTGACATCGACTATAATGCAACTTTGAGGACATGGTTTTCCCAAAATTTGCGGAACATTCATGCTACATAAATGATGGAATAAGTTTACCTGAGATGTCTAAAGAGGAACATCTGCGTGAAGTTTCCTTGCTAATAGATAAATAAGAATCACAGAGGTACTTAGTAATTTTACCGACATCAACTTGATAGGAGCTTTAGCGAATTTGTACACCTACTGTTAAAAACACAATTGTTATATACTGAAAGGTTATTTTCCTTGCTTGCTCGAATGTTTTGTAAATGATTGCAGAATGTTCTGAGCCCTTGAGTCTCACTTGAGAGTTACTCAGCATCAGCGGGTATGAATGTCATGAGAAAAGGCTGGAACTATATTTAGAACATAAGCAAGCTGCCTTTCCTGGGAATCTTGCCATACTTTTTCCACTTCTTGATTATCTTTAAGTAAGCAATAGTTAGTGACTGATACTAAACAGATTGTTAGTGTAAATATGCTTATTACAAGTTAATGATTACATATTATTTGTCATTTAAAGCCACCAAAATGAGCCAACTATTTAAGTGTTTTGTTTGTTTTGCTTTGTTTTTATTTCCTTGGAAAAAATGGATTTTAACTGATTTTAGGGGGGGTTTAATAATAAGTGAACAATTCAGACAATTTGTATAAAACATGTTGACTGAATAGTTGCTTCCTATTAGTGCAACATATTTTAAGGAAATAATACTGAATATAAAGTTTTCCTCTGGTAAGGAAAATCTTAAAGTGGTGTGTTTCATGTGAGAGAAACATTTTTTCCCATCGACTATTCTAAGCTCTTACTACTTACAGTGACTATATTTTAATAAATACCATTGCGTAGCTGTTTCTGGCATGGTGTTGTGCAGGCTGAGAACACTCAGAAAGCATGTGGCTGTTACTGATGAACTGCCGCTCAACGTCTTTAAGCTGGTTTGACCATTTCCATTGCTGCTCTGTCGTAGTCAGTGGAGCAGACGAAAGAATTACAAGCCGTATCTGTGACTGTCTTCCACAAACTACAAGGCTTCGTGATCATCGTTATGATCATCTCTCTAACAAATCTTGACCTCAGGATAAAAGTGGCTAATTTAAAAAAACATGAAAATTAATGGAATCACAATGTTTTGTAGATAGATGGAGTCTTAGAAAATAATCCAATCCCCTAGCGTTTTGCAGGTGGGAAAATTAGGTCCAGAGTAGATGGGCCGTTTAAGCTCACGTTCTAGTTAAATAGTTAATAATCTTTTGTTGCATAAACTGGTCTCTATGGGGTTGTCACATATACTACTGTACTACTTTCCTTTCCTTTGGAAAAAGTATTAGTATAGTAGTATAATGAAACCAAACTAAACTTTCTCCAGTTTGTAGTATATTTTGCAGTTCAAATTGCTTTGTTTTATTGTTCAAAAATAATACACGCACACACATACTGACATACAGCCCTTCAAGGAATGAAGAGATTTGTACTTTGAATGATTGCTAATAACAGCGAGTGTATGGATAATAAATACATTGGTATAAACAGATCAACTCACAGCCCCAGGCAGATCCAAAGCAAATGAGAAGGCATTCTCAAGGAAGAAAAGGGAAGAAAGGTAGAAGGGTCAAAATGCTAAGCGAGCCTGAGGCAAGAGCTAAAAGCCGTTAAGATTTCCAGCACATCGGGGCAGCCTGGTGGCGCAGTGGTTAAGTGCGTGTGTTCTGCTTCTCGGCGGCCCGGAGTTCGCCGGTTCGGATCACGGGTGCAGACATGGCACTGCTTGGCAAGCCATGCTGTGGTAGGCGTCCCACATATAAAGTAGAGGAAGATGGGCACGGATGTTAGCTCAGGGCCAGTCTTCCTCAGCAAAAAGAGGAGGATTGGCAGTAGTTAGCTCGGGGCTAATCTTCCTCAAAAGAAAAAAAAAGGATTTCCAGCACAGAAAACTACAGAACCATCCTTAGGGCCATCATTCCAGGCCCAGGAAAGACTTGCTAAGAACTGAGGACTAGCCAGCAGAGGGAAGGAAGATGCTCTGCCGACTGGGCATAAAAAGCAGTACCTGTGATTAGTATGTAATCAACTGTGTTCCCTTTGAATCACAGACACAATGCAAAAGGGGCAGTTTTTCTTCACACTCTTCTCAGGTGTCTCTTGCGCCTTCAAGGGTCTGCCCTTCGTTCAGTTTAGGCAGATGCCACCTTTATAAATGAGCTGAGAGGGTGGGCGGGGAGCCAGGGGGTAGAAGCCAGTGACCTGCAGGCATCTGACGGCACCCACCTTAGCTGGCATGCCTGATAAGTCTCACGGAACAGAACTGTTCTGAAACGTCAGTCTTTGACAACAGGTCTATAAAGCCTCTAAAAATTCCAGAAGGGTTTTAAGACCAAAGTAGGATCCTAATTGCATTCTAGTGGAAGATTTTTGATCATGATTTGTGTACAGTACCACAGTTTCATTAATACATGTTTGGGCAGTAGGATACCAGGTGAAGGACACCTGGTTTCCAGTTTTGCCTCTTGATGCCTAGCTATTGAAACATCGCTCAGCGTCGCACGGTCTCTTCATCTACAAAATAGGCGTGGAGCTTGGGATCTTTCGAATCCCTTGCAGTGAAAAATGCTTTGTGTCAGGAAGGATAATTGATAAAAAAGTAACCGCACCTTAAAATGTATCTATTTTTTAAGCTTGCTCCAAAAGTGTAAGCTTTTACTGTCTTTTTGTTATTTTGGGTTTAGTTGTTTGAATAGAAAGATCTTATTTTTTAAGTTTGAAGTATTCTGATCTCTTCCATGTTGCACAGTGCCACAGTCCACCCCACTGCTCAGTCCACAGCCGGGAGCACAGCCCGGCCTCTCGACAGCCCCGCCCCGCTCGCACAGGCGCCCCCTGGAGAAGTAGAGAAAACACCATTAGAAATGGGATCTGCAAAGTCACCTTGGCAAAGGGGCACCAGCTCCAAATTCATGTTCATTCTTCATCTTCACAGAGTCAAGATGTTACATTTAGCATTGTGAATTTCTTTGAGGGGGACCTTATCATAAATCTTCCTGTCTTCTTCTCTTCGTACACTGTACGAATTAAGCATTTGTTTAGAAAATAAATACCTTTTTCCTATTATTTTGTATTCATACCCAGTGTACTAGTTTGTCTTTAGATTGTTATCTTCATTTGTTTATCAGACATTTTTCCTCTGGTCATGATTTTATTTCATAAAGATACTCTAATGAAATTTATTTGCAGTTTTTCCATTTTGGCCTACTCCACTTAAAAGGAACACCTAAAGTTACACTTTTTGAATTTTGATTCTGCTTTACTTTCCAGTATAATGTAACTGAACCATTAGACTAAAATACTGCTATATATATTTTTCTTTTTGCAGAGTGTTCGACCTACACCACAAAATGATGCTATAACGGTACACTTTAAACCAATTACATTAAAAGCTTCAGAAAGTAAATATACCAAGGTTGCAAGTATTAGTTTTGACGGTAAGAATTCAACTTTTTCTCTCTATTAGAGTGGTCTTATTTTGATAAACTAGAAGACATCTGTGTTGACATCCTTACGTAGAAATCCAGACCGTTTCACAATCAGATTTTATATTACTGCTTTGGTTGATTTTTTTGTTAACTGTCACAGACTCTTCTTTGTTTCATAAAGGATAATATCATAAGTTCATAAACCTAAATTAATATTAGCAAGTACATTAGGATTGGAATTACATTTTCATAATTTGGCCTCTTTCACGTATATATCTACTAAACTTTGCCTTAATTATGAAGTCATTAATTTTTATAATTGAGTGATAATATATTTGAGTTTCAAAAGCACATTTGAATTTGAAAGAGAAATAAATTATTCTCTGTAACATTTTCATATATTGGCTTTTATAAACATGACAGATAGTCCTGCCTAAGCTAAAAATAATCTTTATGATAAAATTGTCAAATTAGATAACTATTATTTCAAACATTTGTGTATTTTGACATTTGAAATGTTAACCCAGACTTTAACATATTTTAATAGCATATTTTTATTCAGTTTTTCCCGCTTTACTAGAACATTTGTTGAATTTGCTGTCACAACATTTTTAAAATAGTGACTTAATGGCTGTTTAACCCATATATGTAATTAAATTTAACGAGAACTGAAACTTGGAACAGGGCTTTTCTCTCCCCATGTGAGTGAGTCTCCCTGAAGCTTCAAGCTTGACTTTCTGATAAAACCACCTCTGCTCATAGTCCACGTTGCACCGCTGGACTCATCAGAAGCGAGCATTTGATCACTGGGCAAGCTGCTGAGTGCAGCAGGATGCGGGGCACTCTGCACAGTGTTGTGAAGGCAGCTGTGCTCACTCCTTGCATGTGGAGAGTTCTGGGGAGGATCTGGGCCACCTGCACAGCCCGGGTGCCTGCTTCAGTATCATCCCATGAGCTCAGAGAAAACTCCCGAAGAAATCAAGATTAAACATGAGGCATACTTCATAATCCAGTTATCAAGAAATAGTATTATAGAAGGTTTTGATGCCACAGTTATTTCCAAATCTGTGATAAATTGTCTGCTGTGTTGCTAAGATACTAGAGTCATGACCACCGGTATGAGTATCAGCAGGTACATTCTCTTCACTGAGAAAGAGAACAGCCAGCCAGTAGTAATTCTTGACCCCCAGAACAGTTAGGACCCCCCTTCTGGTAAACGCAGGGGATAGGGGAGTGCGTCCTGGGGACACTTGTGCCCTTTGTTCTCCCACACGCTCTTCTCCAGCTCCTCTGTTGACAACCCAGTGAATGCGTCCATCCTTGAGATGAGTAATGTCAGTAATGTTGGTTCTTCTGAGATCATAGACTCTAAAAAAGTGTTTTTTAAAGAAATTGTGTAAAATCCAGTACAAAGACAAAGGGAAAGCATCTTTTAAAGCAAGTGCTACATTTCTTATGCATGGTTTTTACTATCATGGGAAAATCCCTCCACCTTCCACTTCCCACCTCCCCACCCCCACCCCAGATTCCAATGCAAAATGCCACTGAGATGCTGTGAAAATCAGTCAGGAAATGTGTGTTTTACTTAATGTTTAATATTTTCAGAATGTGCCAAATATATGAACTCTGCAGTGTTCACTTTCCAAGCAAACATCTTTCTCATCAAGTCACTATTTTTATCATTTTTAACTGAATTTTCTTGAGGTTTTTGACCACTTCATTTGCTAAAAGATAACTTGATAAGTTACTATGAAATGCCTAAGTTCTGGCCATTGTGATCAGCCTTACGTCAGAATAAACAGCAAAAAATTAAAAGCATCCAGAAATGGCTATACAGTAGTCTCCCCTTATCCACGGTTTCAGTTACCCATGGTCAATCTCAGTGTGAAAACAGTAAATGTAAAATTCCAGAATAAACAATTCGTAAGTTTTACATTGTGCACCATTCTGAGTAGTGTGATGAAATCTTATGCCATCTCACTCTCCTGCCCTAGACGTGAGTCATCCTTTGTCCAGCGTGTCCACACTGTATACGCTAACCTACCCTTTAGGGACTTGGTAGCTGTCTGGGTTATCCGATGGACTGTCGAGGTGTGGCAGTGCTTGTGTTCAGGTCACCTTTATTTAGCTTAATAATGGCCCCAAAGCACAAGAGTGGTGATGCTGGCAATTCAGATGTGCCAAAGACTAGTTATTGTTCTTTAATCTCTTACTGTGCCTACTTTATAAATTAAACTTTATCATAGGTATGTATGTATAGAAAAAAACACAGTATATATAGGGTTTGGTACTATCCACAGTTTCACCCATCCACTGGGGGTCTTGGAACATATACCCTGTGGATAAGGGGTGACTACTGTACAGCAAGCAGAAAGAAATGAGGCTTAATGGGAATTTAAAAAATCTGAAGTCACCATCTACATAGCCACATACTAGATGTCATACCATTTTTTTATTGTTCTTTTTTGTGCTAAAAGTTGGATAACACACATTTGCAGAATTCACATATAAATTCTTCTCTTAAATAGAAGTATTCATGAAGTACTTTACAGGTCATAAAGATAAATATCTTCTTTATTTGCTTTGAAAGGAACAGCTAATGGGTACCCAGATTGGATACAGCTGAATCTATTTCTGTAATTCCAGATGAAATTATTCACAACTGCTACAAAATTTAAAGGTTTTACTTCATCTGTGAGGACAACATGATAGCAGACAGGGTATATGTCTCCTCTTATACTATGAGTTAGGGTTGGCTAATATAAGAAGTCAGAGTTCAACTCTTGACATTGCTTACACCATGGTACATTTTATTGGTATTTATAGCAAGACTCTAGCCATACAAGGAATGTTATTTCTTTGGGTTTTTTTTCAAACCTGAGCTAACATCTGTTGCCAATATTTTTTTTTTCCTTCTCCCCAAAGCCCCCCAGTACATAGTTGTATACTCTAGTTGTGAGTGCCTCTGATTGTTCTGTGTGGGGCGCTGCCTCAGCATGACTTGATGAGCGGTCCTGTGTCTGTGCCCGGGATCCAAACCTGCGAAACCCTGGGCCAGTGAAGCTGGAGCATGCAAACTTAACCACTCGGCCACAGGGCTGGCCCCCGGAATGTTATTTCTTAAATACAGCTGTAGACCAGCAGTCTTAAATGGGGGCACTTCGATTGTCACAGCTGGGGGTGCTACTGATAGCTTAGCAAGTAGAGGCTCGGGGTGCTGCTAAACGTCCTACAATGTACAAGACAGTGCCCCACCCCCAGCAAAGAATTAATCTGGCCTAAAATGTTAATAATGCCAAAGTTGAGAAACCCTGCTGTAAGTAAAGCCAAAGCTTATGGCTATAGAGAAGTAGCTGAAATAAAGTATTTTTCCTCCTGACTTGTGTTTACTTGCTAATTCCCTATCTGTTTATCCCATACCAAGAAAATTAAAACATTTTTCCTTTTTGTATGAAAAATTTGATATTTGGTTTAAAATGTTGTAAAAGTATTCTGTTTGCCAATTTGAAAGCTCAACTTTCT
The DNA here is from genome assembly GCF_021613505.1 of Equus quagga. Classification (NCBI taxonomy): domain Eukaryota; kingdom Metazoa; phylum Chordata; class Mammalia; order Perissodactyla; family Equidae; genus Equus; species Equus quagga. Next base: position 59,549,910 of record NC_060271.1, read on the forward strand.
TTCTAAGATTTTGTCAGTCCACGTGAAGTCACTCTCATACTCCTCTCTGTAAAATCTTTAGTGGCAAAAGGTGACGGAGATTATTTTTTTGCTTCCTTTCAGCCTCAAAAGCCAAAAAGCCATCTCAGTTTTCTGGGAAAATAACTGTTAAAGCAAAGGAAAAGAGTTATTCCAAACTAGAAATACCATATCAAGCAGAAGTTTTAGATGGGTGAGTTTCTCTTTAAAATATGCTTTATAACTTTTTACTAATCAATAAGTTCTGTTTTCCTACTCATTGACCTTAGCAGCAGTAGTAGCCAACTTCACGTAAACTCCACGGAATTATTATTGAAAGAGCAACTTCAACTATAAAGGAGAAAAATCTCCTGTATTTTATTTTTTACTCTTTTAGAAGAAAAAGGTAAATGGAATCATATGATATGAGCTTTAGTGAAGTCTTAATGATTTATTAATGCAGTAGAAAAATGAATCTATGATTTTTAAATGATATTTAAATCATTTGAGCTATTTCCCTTCTGTAATTTTTTTGTATTCAAGTGGTTGTGGCTTGCTCTTAAAGTGTATTGTCACTTGAAAAAAAAAATCATTTACATTCCTTTATAAACTCATAAACACTGTCTAGAATTACGTCTTTTTGTAAATGAGCAGTAACATACATAGTTCATTTTCTGATTATACTTTAACCAATAATAGTTAATATCCAGCTTGGTAGGGACTCATTTTAACAAAGCTGTTTATGATGGACATTTTTTTTTAAGTAGCTTAAAACTTTTTCCTTTAATACGGTCTTGATTTTAATTGTTTAATTACATATAATTAGTAGAGAATTGTTCTTTATATTTCAGTTTTTTTTTTTTTTTAAAGATTGGCACCTGAGCTAACAACTGTTGCCAATCTTCGTTTTTTTTCTTCTTCTTCTTCTCCCCAAAGCCCCCTAGTACATAGTTGTATATTCTAGTTGTGAGTGCCTCTGGTTGTGCTATGTGGGATGCTGCCTCAGCGTGGGCTGATGAGCGGTGCCATGTCCCTGTCCAGAATCCAAACCGGGGAAACCCTGGGCCACAGAAGCAGAGCGCACAAACTTAACCACTCGGCCATGGGGCTGGCCGCTAAATTTTGTTTTAAATCGTGTGGTCAATCACTAAAATATCTAAGGTTCTAATTCTCTAATAACAGTCCTTAATGCTAAACATAAATTATCACTCAGAACAAAAGAACTTGGATTTTAAATTAACATATGGAAATAAAAATGGTTTATTTTGTTCATGTTTTTGTTTTTTCAAATAGTTATTTGGGATTTGATCACGCTGCAACATTATTTCACATCCGAGACAGTCCTGCAGATGCTGTGGAAAGGCCAATTTACCTTACAAACACTTTCAGTTTTGCGATCCTCATTCATGATGTGTTGCTACCAGAAGAAGCCAAAACAATGTTTAAAGTATGTCTGGGAACCTCATACTTTTATTTTTACTGATCTACCAAATAGATGATGCTGACACGTTGTTTTTTTCTCTCCCATCATTTCCTAGGTTCACAACTTCAGCAAACCAGTCTTAATTCTTCCAAATGAGTCGGAATACATTTTTACTCTGTTTTTTATGCCATCCACATCATCCATGCACATAGATAACAATATTTTACTTATTACCAATGCTTCTAAATTTCATTTACCTGTGCGGGTATATACAGGCTTTTTAGATGTAAGTATGTTATCTACCTTTAAAATTTATAACTCTCTGCCTATCTTTTGTGTTTTCAGGTATTATTAGGCAATCATGTTGCACACTCTTAAATCTTGCCATTTTCTGTGCTGTACAAGTTGGTCTAATTCCCGCCTGGTCAGTACTTCCAGGATAACTGGTTTTCACCCTTCCCAGCAGTCGTCTCTCCTCAGGATACAGTTGATTCCTCTAGTTACAGCCTCCACTTCGATCTTTTCCACATTCTGCCTTCTCTTGGCTTTGCTTTTATTTATTTATTTACTTTTGAGGGAGATTAGCCCTGAGCTAACATCTGCCACCCATCCTCCTCTTTTTTGCTGAGGAAGACTGGCCCTCAGCTAACATCCGTGACCGTATTCCTCTACTTTATATGTAGGATGCCTGCTACAGCATGGCTTGACAAGCGGTGCGTGGGTCCGCACTTGGGATACGGACCGGCAAACCCTGGGCCGCCGAAGTGGGATGTGCAAACTTAACCACTGTACCACCGGGCCAGCCCCAGCTTTGCTTTTAAATTGTTACATTCTTGGGGAAGAGAAAAAGAAACTAAATGGAAGAAAAATAATAAGCAGAAAAAAAATAATGCATGGAGGGTCAAGAGGGAACTGTGTAGGGAAGAGATGACCAAAACCAGGAAATATCAGGATGAAGAAAAGAACCAGGTAATAAAGATGAAAGTAAGGCAGGAGAGCTGCACAATTGAATAGTAATCTAAATACGGCACAGAAGGAAAGAATAAAGGTGTTTCTAGTACAGAAAATAAGCCAGGAAAAAAAAAACTCTGAACAAAACTGTCCCCAGAGTAATCAATGAAAGAAGTTTAGATCAGAAACGAAACTGCTAGAAAAGAGAAAAAGAAAATTAGAACATATGGAAATGTACTTCTCCAAAAAGCCAGCATCAATAAGAATTTCAGAGCTGGAAGGCCCTTCACTGTTATCCTGCTCCTTCTTCATTTCTTTTGCCTGAATGATCACCTTTCCATAGCTGCTTTCCTGAAGGCATGGCACTGCCTGAGACCCCGGACTCTTTGCCCAGTTCCCTCAGGCTCCCCCTCACCCCTCCTGGTGCCTTCACCACCTGCTGCTTTCATGTGCCTTCAGAGGAGAAATAGTTGTTCCGTGGAGGCCCTGAGTGTTTCATTTGTGATTACTCAAAATATTTTCATTGTGCAAAGTTCTTAATTATATTTTATATGTGTCTGTATATGTGTATATTTACATAAAATATAGGAGCCTTTGTATATCTTAGTATAGTTATTTTCTCTTGATAATGTTCTTTTACATAAGTATAATTTTGTTTAATCTCGTTCTTTTATATCTTTCCAGTACTTTGTATTACCTCCCAAAATAGAGGAACGTTTCATAGATTTTGGCATACTGAGTGCTACAGAAGCAAGTAATATTTTATTTGCAATTATAAACAGCAATCCAATTGAGGTAAAAAAATCTGTTTTTATTCTAAATCACATCTAAGGATTTTATGCTAGTGCTACAATAATCGCTTTCATGTCTTTCTCTTTTTTAAGTTGGCTATAAAAAGTTGGCATATCATAGGAGACGGTTTATCAATAGAACTCGTAGCTACTGAAAAAGGCAACAGAACTACAATCATTTCAAGCCTTCCAGAGTTAGAGAAATCCTCTTTATCAGACCAGTCCTCAGTAAGTAAGCTTTCTTATTGTTTGCTTAAACTTAGATGTATGTCTAAACCCCAAAAAAAGACTTGCTGTGTCGCAGGCTTCAGCTAACACATTTACGAAATTCACAATAGCCTTGGGTATTTGATATCGAAAGGGGCTTGTAGGTAATTTACTTCAACCCCCTCCTTTTATGACAAAGGCACTCGAAACTCAAAGGGGTTAAGTTCTACCTTGTCATAAAATGTTCTATAACAGGCAAAATTTAAATGATACTTTTGTAATTCATGTTGTTATAGGAGAAATTTCCATAGTGTAGTATTAAATGAACCCTAAACTAACATAGTTTAGTACTTAACTAACCCTGTGTTCATTGAATTTACTGGGCAAAAGAGATAGTCCTCCCCATTGGTGGAAGGTATTTTCAATTATATGGTAATAGTTCTGGCCCACTTTCTGTACTGATGAGAAGAGAGTGTCAATGAGGTAAACATTGTTTGAGCCCTACCCATGTACTGTCACTCTGTCTTATTAATACATGCAGTGGTCATAAAAGAGCACAAAACAAGAGAAAATAAATGTGTCGCTCTAAGCCCTCAGCCCTACTGAAGAGAGAACTTGAAGTTTATATCTGCTCACGACAGGGTTAGCAGAATAGCCTTGTGGGAGGAGGAGCATGACAGATGTCATCTGTGGGTTAGGAGAGAACTTCTTGCAACAACTTTACGGAAGAAAAAGCAAATGTCCTGAGACACAGAGATTGTTAACAAACGCACTTCCGTGGAATGCCATAGGTTATAAAAGTTGATTTAAACATTTTATGCTGGAGGACCCCCCCAAAGCAGGTTTTTTGGAGTGCAGTTTGGCAATGTACGCCACTCCAGGGAATTCTTCCCATGGAACTAATTTAAAGAGCCAAAAGCTATGAGAATGAAGATTTTTGTAATAGCTTTGTTAATAATTCCAAATAACTGGAAACAGCCAATGCATGAAGTAAATCTTGATTTTATGATTGAATATTGATGCAAATAAAAAATTGAAAATATGATTGCATGTAGAAACTTGGAAAAGGATTTATGAGAAAGTGGGAAATCGTACTAAATAATATTTTAATTGCAGCTATGTGACATTCAAGCTACATAATCAGATATTTGTGAATAGTGGTAGATTTATGGGTGATTACATTTTAAATAATTTATAATGTTTAAAATTTGATTCAGAAATAAAGCCTCCTTTTAAAACAAAAAAGGAAATGCCTATGAGAAGTAATATTTGTCACTCCAGCTGAGATTTTATTTTTAATACAAAGAGAATGCTGAAAAAGGGTAATAATGAGACCAGCCATTAATGTGTTCCTTTCAACAATGAAGTTAGAGTAAACTTGTATGTATATTTAATTCCAGATGGTTGAATTATAGTTTCCTAATAAGACATTATAAATTAATAATGTTAGAAATCTGGATCCTTTCCTAGCACTAAATAGTATGCGTTAACACATACTATTTAAATTTGAGAGATCCATACAACATACATAAAACCTGTTTGACAATTTAGGTCTTAGAATTAGCTTTTAAATAAAGCTATAAATATAAAAACGAGAGACAGAAAGATGAGATCATTATTATGAACCCTTACTTAAAATAAGACGTTGTAGTGAGTTGCCAACTTCAAAATAGCAGAATGATTTTTTTTAAGTATGTAATTCCTAAACTTTCAACAGTTTTCCCAAAAGCCAAACTTAGGAACTAAATTGGCATCCTGTTCCTTATATTGCCAACAATTCTCTGTGCTCTTCAGACTCGTGTTCTGATTTTGGGTAGTCAGGAGTCACAATGAAACATTAGAATTGCACAGAACCAAGGCAGAAATGCTTCGAAAAGAGAGAAGTGAGTATGTTTGGTGTGTCAACATTTATTTTGAGGTAAATGTGCATTCTAGACAAAATACAACTACTAATAACTAAAGTACAGCTTCATAAATTGAATTTCATGTTTTTTGGATATTTCACAGTTGAAGAGAGTAAATGCCAGAAACAGCAAATAGCTTGAGAAAACAAATAAGATCCCCGTTCTTCTTTCAAATTGTTATTGCTTAACCCTTCTTTCTGTGATTCTTGATGTTCACATGACCCAACCTCTCTTACTCTGAAGGTATGATTATTAACATGACAGAGTTAAATTCAGAACTTGAAGCAGAACCAACTCGTTATGGACTTGTGCCCTGCTGTGGCCAAGGGGTTGGTGGAAGACTGTGTCCCTCTATTCGAGCCATCACCCTGCTTTGGCCATTCAGCCACATGGCTGGTATGTGAGGACCATTGCCCTCCCCACCTTGGCAGCCAGAAATGTGACTCTTCCTCAGGGAGCTGGTTTTCTCGGTGGCCCATGGAATAAGTGTATTGGATAAACCATCTGCTATCATCTAGAGATGGCATTATTTTGAGATATTTGTACATGACGATATGGTAATTCAGTGTCATACTGGTGTATGTTAGGATTTGGAAGTCAGCTTATCACTATAGCCCTCTTTTTCATTTTAATGAGAAATTTCAACTAGCAAGACTAATGAATCATTTCTACTACATACAGGTAATATTAGCTTCAGGCTATTTTGCAGTGTTCAGAGTCAAACTTACTGCAAAAAAGCTGGAAGGGATTCACGATGGAGCCATTCAGATCACAACAGACTATGAGGTAAGGACTTCATGAGGATTCACATTAATGGGATTTTTCTGAATAATTCATTCCTTTTTTTTTTGGTTTTTGGAGAAGCAGAGAACTAAGTTTATTCGTACAGTTACAGTTTACCAATTTTGTACCTTAAAAACTGAGCTTTTGAGAATGGTTTACAGAACATTGGTGTTCATTAGCTCATAGTTTTCTGGTAAAACCCAAACCTCTTAACTAAAAACAACTTCAGAAAAATGCCTTTGGCACATTTAGCATTGCTGTACTAGAAACCTGCTTACAGATGGTTATAATAGCATTGCACAGATCCTGATTAAAATCCCTGTTAGGTATCTCTGATTCTTTCTGCACTCATAAATATCCTCCTGTGTAACATTTCCAAAAAGGAAGATACAATCAGGAGAACAAATCTTAATTTGAGTTCTCACAATTGTATTTACACGGGTCCTTCTACGTCAAGAAGCCAAATGAAGATCATTGAGCTGTGTGTGTGTGGGTGTGTGTGGGTGGTACCATTTAACCTGAGATCTACAATCTCTTAACAAATTTTTATGTGTACAGTACAGTATTGCTAACTCTAGGCACAATGTTGTACAGTAGATCTCTAGAACTCATTCACCTTGCATATCTGAAACTTTGTACCTGTTGAATAATGACTCCCCAGTTATCCTTCTCCCAGCCCCTGGCATCCACCACTCTACTCTCTGCTTCTATGAGTTTGACTATTTTAGATTCATTATCTAAGTGGAATCGTGGAGTATTTGTCCTTCTGTGACTGGCTTTTTTACGTAGCATAATGTCCTCAAGGTTCATCCATGTTTTCTCAATATGGCATGATTTCCTTAATTTTTAAGGCTGAATAATATTCTGTTGTGTGGATATACCACATGTTCTTTATCCATTCATCCATTGATGGACATTTAGGTTGTTCTCTCGTCTTGACTATTGTGAATAATAATACTGCAATATATATGAGAGTGCAAATATCTCTTTGAGATCCTGATTTCAGGAAGTTTTAAAAAAAATACTTTGCCTAGAGTTTATAGTTGTTACCTACAGAAAGGTTGATCCAAATGTTGCCATTATCAGAACATTCTATTTGGTAGAATATGAACATTTTGTTTCACATTTTATTTATTATTTCCACATCGATAAGTGAAATAAACCAAAAAGCTATATTTTCTTGTGCTGTCTTTATCTAGCTATGAAATAAAAATGAAAGGATTGGGCAGGTTTCACTCTGATTTTTGCCAAATAACTTGAATAAGATGAGAATGTCCGTTCCTTGACAGTTTGGTAAACTCATATGTAAAACTGTCTGGCCCTAAGATCTACTAAATTTCAATTATAGGTTATTGAAAATAAAGATGTAATTTTTTCACATCTAAGTTACCAGTGCCCTTGAATTTTATTCATAGATATCCTTTGAGGCTAAGAAACACTGCTAGAAAATATGCCTAGGAGAGGAATTTCTGTATTGTCTATACATATATTCATTGTTTTTTATAATTTTTATTTTTTATTTTAAAAATTTTAAATGTTTCTTTCTTTTACTTTCTTTGATTTTGGAGTCCATATTCATCTTTACTAATTTTCCAAATTTATATCCTAATGCAAGTGTATGAGGGTACACCATGTACTTTTGCATCATAGTCTTATCAATACTTAGTACTGATCAGTTTTAACCAATCTAGTCTGGTTAGTTTGGAGAAGGATTCTTTAAGCCTCACATAACAATAGATAGCGTTTGAAGGGTGTTGGAAATTACAGGGGGTGGACATAGGAGGAAGCACTTTGCTGGGAGATATTTCAGCTGGGTTTTGTCACAAGGTTACGTTCATGCAAATCTGCAGAAGAAAGTAGGATAAGTGGAGTCAAATGGTGGCCCAGTAGGGTGGTGAGGACAGTAACTGCATAGAAACTCTACATGTTTATAAGTTGTTGGTGCATCTCTATGCCAGTACTTTGAAGAGTCCTTTGTAAACACTTCTGAAGGAATCATATTTTCTGTTATATTCTCAGGCTGATCATTGAGCTTCTTAAAGACTTCTGTGAGGTTTGACATGTTGCATTCAGTGAGATTTTGAATGGATACATTTTTGCCAAAGCTAAATATTTTAATTTAATATTTAAAAGCTCTTTGGGAAGTTGAGGACAGCTCAATTCCACAAGTTGCTGCCCTTGTTCTCCTACCTGTTTTCAGCACATGTAACCCCCATGTGAAAGAAAACTAATTCAGAATAAACAGAATTGTTCATTTAATAATAAGTGATTTGTTGGGAGTATGTCAATTATATCCACAAGTGAGGGATTCATGTTTATCACTCATGGTGGAAATAAGTACATTTCATGGCTAAGGCAAGTTTTGTTTAGTATGGATGAAAATAAGAATTAGGGGAAAATATCTTAGAGAAGTATCTTTGTGAGTTGCAAAGTTACAAATAGAGTGTGAGTAGAGATTCAAAATCTAGAATGTTCAACTCATTTTTTTAAATTTCTTCTTTTTTTTTTTTTCCTTTTTCTCCCCAAAGCCCCCCTGTACATAGTTGTATATTCGTAGTTGTGGGTTCTTCTAGTTGTGGCTTGTGGGACGCCGCCTCAGTATGGCTTGATGAGCAGTGCCATGTCCGTGCCCAGGATTCGAACCGACGAAACACTGGGCCACCTGCAGCAGAGCGCACGGACTTAACCACTCAGCCACGGGGCCGGCCCCTCAACTCATTTTTTTAAATTGGTTGATGTTAATTTATTGCTATATACAAAAATAGAGAGCTATGTAACTCTAGAAAATGCTAGATTTTTCATACATTGTTTTAAGAGTACTGTTTGACTTTCCCTTTTAAATTAATAATCTACAAAATAACCTGTAATATGGAAAATCTATTCTTCATTCCTTCCCTGTTGTTTGGTCTTGTTTACCATGTTTTCAGTGAATCACTGAGAAATACATATAAATTTACTGTATTTCATTGCCTTTTATGGAGTTCAGTGGACAAATTAACAGTATCCATGGATGATTTTAATATTGCTTATGAGTTGGTTATTGCTAATGTAAGTCCCAAGATGAGTTTTTTTTAATGCCCAAAAATAATGCGCTGAACTGTCCAGCTCACTCTCAGACTGAAGCACTTATTTCTTGTGGTCTGCTTCTTCGTTCCACAGATCCTGACAATTCCAGTGAAGGCTGTGATCGCAGTGGGCTCGCTGACTTGCTTCCCAAAGCATATGGTTCTTCCGCCTTCCTTTCCAGTAAGACAGTTAATTTTTAGACTTCTTGCTAATTTTTTTCTTTGTTTTTACTTCTCTGTTCCTAGAATTCAGCAGTAAAGTCAGTTATTCTTTATTAATCATTTATTTTAAGGTAAAACATTGTACTGGATTCTTTAGGAGCTATTAAGAGGAATAAGAGCTAGTCCCTTCTCTCAAAAAGTTTTCTATCTAGAATGGGAAATGGGCCCATGATTCACAGATGTAAAGCAGGATGGAGAAATTGCCCTAAGAGGTGTAAAAATAAAGTGGTATGAGAGAAATACACATGTAATTGATAAAGGTGCCGTGTGAGCCGGCTTAGAATGTCTTCTCGCAGGGATGGATAAGGGGTGTCCAGGGAACAAACCAAATAAAGACATGAGGGCAGTAAAGTCTGAGATGGCTTTAGGCAGTAGTGAGTTGCCCCATTTGGCAAGAATGGAGGGGAGTTTCAATATGGAAATGGTATATTGGAGTGACAGCATGAAAAAATACATGCACTTAAGTCTAAGGAAATCGAAAGTTTTTGAGTGGTGGCTTGACATCATCAGAGCTGAGCTTTAAAGATTGGCTCTCTGGCAGAAGTAAATATAGAAGACATACAGAAGTAACAATAGAGTGAGTGCCTGGAGGCCAACCCAGAGACTCTGGCCAGAGTCCACATGAAAAATGTCAAGGGGGCAGTTGGAGCTTAGGGCGTTGGCAGAGGCAGTAGATCCCTTTCATACCTCCAAGCCTTTGCTGTTAGTCTGCGTTGAATGTCCTCCATCCTCTTCTGCCTTCAGAGAACTCCTACACATCTTTCAAGATTCAATTCCATTGTCATCTCCTCTCCGAAGATTTCTTGATTCTAGATGGTAATGGTGGTTACACATATGATCTTGGAACGATTTGAAATTACCTCTCTTGCAGCAAGCCTCACATTGTGCTATAAATAATGCCTTATGTTTTGGTCTCCCCCGACAACTTTGAGATCCTCTAGGAAAGGGATGAGGGATCTTTTATGCTCACTAGCAGGCACTTAGTAGATAATGGATGGATGAAGGAGCAAAATGATGGAGAAGAGAACATTGGCAAGAGGCGTTTCAGATGAATTATTTGAACTGTACCTGAGCATCCTGAGGAGGTTATTAATTGAAGCAGGTGTGGGTAGGCAGGTAGATAGAGTAGTCAAAAATTGGACTTAGGGTTTGAGCCTGGAGAACCAGCAGATGGCGCCACCGTTTGCCGGAAGATGATGTGGTCAATTCAGGGCACCTTGGGGCAAATGTAGACGTGTCTCTTATCCTCTGGTAGGAGACTCGGTGGGTTAAGAGAAACAATACATTGGAAAATCTTAATGCTGTATACAGTAAAACAAATTCAAAATTTAGCTCCTTAAAAATATAAATTTTGAATTCATGTGTTCAGCACATTTAAGTTTGGGTCTTACTTAAGTCTGTCTTCCTGTCGTTCCAATTTGCACTGACTGTATGGAACTTTTGATTCATTATTTATCCAAAAGGACCTTGTTCCTTCTTTCAATTGCCTTTCAATCAGTGATCTCCTTAATTACTGCATAAATCCTAGAAGGAAGTAATTCAGTAGATGACACAGTGAAAGACCCGTGGGTGGAGTAAATGAGAGAAAGCATCTGTATAAAGCAAGGTCTTGGTTTTGAGCTACTTCAGGTTAAGCTTTCAAGTATCTTTAGATGGCTTACAGGACCAGATCTTTTTTGGAATTACAAATTAATTTGATATTACTGTCTTAGTTGGGCTGCTATAACAAATTACTGAAGATTGGGTAGCTTAAACAACAAACATTTATTTCTCACAGTTCTGGAGGCTGGGAAGTCCAAGATCAAGGTACCGGCAGATCCAGTGTACAGTGAAGGGTACTCATGCTGGTTTTGCAGACGGCTGTCTTGTGCTGTCTTCACATAGCCAAAGAGCAGAGGGAGGGCAAGCTCTTGTGTCTCTTCTTTTAAGAGCGCTAATCCCATTCATTAGGGCTCTACCCTCATGACGTAATCACCTCCCAAAGGCCCCACCTCCTGATTCCGTCACCTTGGGGGTTAGAATTTCAGCATATGAATTTGTGGGACACAAATGTTCAGTTCATAACAATTACCAAATTCTGTAAAATCCCTTATCACGTGGAGATTACTAGAGCTAAGTGATGGAAACAATACTTCAGAATAAACATTTTATATAACTCATAGTTTAATTCTTAGTATTTGATCACCATTGTAAAGGGAACTTTTGTGACTGTTACCTCTTTTGATCCCCATTACACCCCTGAGAGACAAGACACGGGCACGAGAGGAGTTATTACAGGTGCACGAAGACCAGTAGCTGCCAGGAAGACGCAGCTAGTTAAAGGCATTTGCCGAGTCCCGGCTTTCTTCTAAGGAAAATAGATCTGATTTTTTTTTTTTTTTTTGGTCTTGTTTGAGTTTGGATTTTAGAATTTAGTTATTTCATCCTGAATTTGGATGCTTTTAGGGCAAGTTGGCCTTGGTATAAACAAACCTTGGTTAATAAACTGACAGTGACCAGTTCCTTTATTCAGCCCTATCTCTGTTTGTACCTTTGTGAGCATCCTCAATATTTTAACATGAAATGTGAACATTTTTACTTTAGATGTACATGTGTGCTTGTGTATTTATATATATATATTTGAGGGGGCTCTCATTACAAATTGAGATTATTAACTGTTGAAAATCCTAGTGTCCTTTGGGCTTTGGTCTCCTAGAAATATGTCTGTCAGCTCTAAAGTGAGTGTCCTTAAGAAAATCCAGCCATATACAAATGAGTTTGCTTGTTTCTTTTCTTCCTTCAGGGGAAAATAGTTCATCAAAGTTTAAATATTATGAATTCCTTCTCACAGAAGGTAAAGATACAACAAATACGGTCTTTGTCAGAAGATGTGCGATTTTACTACAAACGATTACGGGGCAATAAGGAAGACTTAGAACCAGGAAAAAAATCAAAGGTTTGAAAATGTTATATTTGAGAATTCCCATCTGTTAGTATTTTGTTATTGTGACCTTCTGTAGCTTTGGGATTCATGGTTCTCCTGTGCCTCTTTATAGATTGCAAACATTTATTTTGATCCTGGACTGCAGTGTGGGGATCATTGCTATGTTGGCCTGCCTTTTTTATCCAAATGTAAGTTATCTCACCATTCTCTCTCATGCCCATCACGCCGCCAAAGTATTCTTTAATGGAAGGCTGCCACTTTTAATGTGCACTCCATCTCTTGGTGCTATAGAGTTATCTGAAGGAAAATTGACAAATGAATATAAGTGTAGAACTGAGTATGTCATAACATATGTTTCCTTGTTTTAGCTGAACCCAAAGTGCAGCCTGGTGGAGCCATGCAGGAAGATGCATGGGATATTGACTGGGATTTGCATCAAAGCTTATTCAAAGGATGGATGGGAATAAAGGAAAATTCAGGTCATAGGTGAGTGGTTTTGCTTTAAGTATTTTAGCTATTTTTATAAGTTTGAAACAGCTCAGTTGATGCTGTTCTTGCTCATTATTCTGAATGTTATTCTTATATTAGGTAGTTTTCTCTATAGCTAAGAAAATATGCCTTATCTTCAGAAAATTCTTACTGAAGCATCTTGAGTCACCATTTTAATTGTATATTACGCAGAAATATGCACACTACCATTTTCCTCTTTTCTCCAGTGCTCTAGGTGCTTCCTTAAAATCAAAGAAACTATTTGAAGTTACCTTTATGTAAGATGACTACAGTGTTCACCTTAGACATACTATTTGCATAAGAAAGAAAGTTTTTAACTACCACTCACCTATGTTAAAGGCAAAGAAAACATTTTCTAGGTTTAATCCCGCAGTGGAGACCAAGTATCTATTTGCTCATTGTGAAAAGAACAGCCTCCTGCGTTGCCAAGTGCTGAGCTGTTAGAGGGGCCCGGCCCAGTCCACATGGGCTCAACGGTGTGTCTTTGACAGGTAGATGATGTGCTAATGACAAATCAGTACTATGTGGGTACTATGTGGATCAGTACTATATGGATTCAAAAGCAGACACTTATTCAGCAGTGTAGAAATTTGATCTTTTCTTGACTTCTGAAGAGACTTTGACTAGAATAATGATAATATGACCACTGATAAAAACTGCTCTTCTCAGTTGGCTAATTTGAAATGTATTTGTCAGTATCATCAAGATACTCCAATTTATAGTACTATAAAATTTTAAACGGTTAACAATTAAATCTGAGGATTTCTGTTTATCTGAACTGTCTGCTGTGAAAGTTTACTTAAGGCAAAAGAGTTAAATTTTTACTTTAAAATGGTTAAAATCAGTACAAAGAGACTTCTTCTAATGAGCTCACTAAGACAACACTCATTAAAATACTCCTTGGTCCCCCACATTTCCATAGTGGACATCATAATATATAGGCAGTCTCCAAATATTAACATCCAATTATGAATAATTAACTTGTAGTGCTGCCCTGGGTTCAGCTGCCAAGGAACCTCTTCACCTCCCACCCACCAAAACTCCTGCCTTCTCTGTATGCCCAGCATTCCACCACCAAAGACCCAAGCTCCGTGTCTCCCCACCTTCATGTCCCCATTGCACAGTGAATGTGGCATTCTCCCTGCTCCTGCCCTTGTGTTACCTGGTCAGTGTGCATCTTACAGAGAATTTCTCTTACTAGTCTTATAAAACCTGCACTCTTACCAGTATTAGAGTGTAATAATTCAGTGGCGGTGTGAGTTAAAATAGGCTTCAACATTTGGGCCCAAAGACCTTAGCCCCATTTATAATATTGCTTCCTTAGGGAAGGTGTTTTGAGTTCTAAACAGCTGGCTTATAAACACTCATAAGTAGGGAAATATTCAAATGCGGTCCTGAATATTGCTGATGACTCTGCAGATGTCTGCACAACCTCGTATGTGTTACCTCTTCAACTGGCATCTTCATTGCATGTCAGGATTTTGCTTTGTTTTTTGTCTCAAGGGGAAAAAAAGCAATATGCCAAACAAAGTACTGCCTTCTCGTTAGTTCTATTGAAAATATTCTTAGCACCATGCTATTGGTGTCTAGATGTTTTCAGTAGGCGTGTGTGCGAGGTCCTTTAGGATCCCCATATTGTCATATGTTATCTATATATGCCTGCCTTTTCCTCTGTATTTTCAGTACAAAAACAGTGCAGGTGATCAGTGACAGATATTTTGACAGCTCTTTGTGCCAAAATAGAGGCATCTTTGTACGTGTCTCTATTAAAAGCATATTAAAATATTAGAGCAAATAAACCTGTGTATTCAGGGCCAGAATAAAATTTCTCAAGTACACAGGCCTAATAGAATTTCTTGTATTTAGAAAACTCAGATATTTCATTTTGATGCAGTGACTTACAAATTGTTTTTTCTAGATTGAACGCTGTTTTTGAAGTAAATACAGACCTTCAAAAAAATATACTATCAAAAATCACTGCTGAGCTCTCCTGGCCTTCCATACTTAGCTCACCCCGGCACTTGAGATTTCCACTTACTAACACGAACTGCTCCTCGGTAAGTATTCAAGGTGACATCGGCTTTTGGAGGGTTATAAAGTATCTATTCATTTAACTGTGGAAAGCTTTCATTTACGGTTTCATTACTTTGTTTAAGGAAGAAGAGATCACTTTAGAAAATCCCGCAGATGTTCCCATCTATATTCAATTTATTCCTCTGGCTTTATATTCCAACCCTTCAGTCTTTGTAGATAAGTTAATATCAAGGTAAGCATTTCTTTAGATAATCAAAATGTTTCTGTATTAGCTTTGAATTATTTTATACATTTAAGACTTTATTGCAGTTCATGCAGTAATAGATTAGGTTTAGAGAAATTCTAGATCTGTATTTAAAGTTGAGAGAAGGTTCTGGGGAGAGAGATTGATACTATGTTAAACATCTAGAAAAGCTTTGAGTTTAAAACAAGAAAAAGTAATATTGAATTCCTTCCTAAAAAATCATAAAGCAAATGGAACCTTTCAAACATGTTAGTTTTAAAAAGTGAACAAAATATTAACTATGAGTTGTAGCCTTTAGTTTTTTGAAGGGTATTAATCTGGTAATATTGATCTCAAAATCTGCCAAAAGGTAATTTGCAAGCAAAGCACAAGGTTGATAATTACTCTATAACCCCTTTAACCATGATGCTGTTTGTGAAAAAATATGTGTACGTTTTTTATTTTAGGTTTAACTTAAGTAAGGTGGCAAAGATAGATTTAAGAACACTAGAATTCCAAGTCTTCAGAAACTGTGTAAGTATTCAAACTTCATACTATTCCAAAGAAATAGTTCTATGAGGTAATCAGTGCAAATATGAGGGAAAACTATTGACTGCCCTTAAAATTGGCTGAAGGGCATGTTACTAGAGAAGTCAGAGCAGTCCACTAATTATTTTAGAGGCAAAAAACCCCGAGAGGAATGAGTGGGATTTAGATCGACGTGAGACACGCTGAGTAGAAGGTTCCTATTGGCAGGCATTAAACATGAAGCCCATGAAGCTTTATAATAATGGCTACCAGAAACTCTGAGAGTATATAAATGAGGTATATACTAACATATAATTTACTTTTATTACACCTCAGAATATTGAGCTTGGTCATTTAAATATTTACTTTCTAATAAAATTGTAAGTTCCATGAATGCCAGACCCGTGGCTGGCTGTATTCATGCTTGGCACAGTAGCATGCATAGTTTTTACTCAGTAGATATTCTTGAATTAATAAACGTATACATGAACTGGTTTGTTC
Source organism: Equus quagga (assembly GCF_021613505.1). NCBI lineage: Eukaryota > Metazoa > Chordata > Mammalia > Perissodactyla > Equidae > Equus > Equus quagga. The sequence goes on from NC_060271.1 coordinate 59,565,972, forward strand.
TAAGAACAAAAAAAATCCTCTCTCATACAGGCCAGGCTAAGCAGCCACTAACTAGTCATGATTATATAAGGCCTTAAAGTCTAGGGTATGTGTCAGTCAGGAAATCAGCACTTGGAACTAAAGCCACCTGCAAATTGGCCCAGGTCTCTTGGCCTCCGTGCCCTTCCTTCCAGCTACATCTCATCCCTCCTTAAACCTCCTGACCTCCTGTTTATGCCAGCCTGCTTGCTGCAAAGCCTTCACCAATTAGGGTATCTTCATTCTCCCTGACTCGGCATTGACACCCATGTTAATTTTGGTTTTTGTTTCCTTTTTGATGTGTGATACCTTGTTTTCCAAATCTGGGTATAATCTCCTTGAGGGCTTGTCTTCTTTATATCTTCTTTCTTTCCCATATTAATAATATAAAAGGTGTTGAATGAATAAGAGTAGGAAGCTAGTTCATCCTCCATCATCTAAATTACTTGAAGTGAAAACAGTAAATGATCACCTCCTTCCTCTCCTTGTTGTGGGCTCTCTTGCTCACTGTGGGTCACAGTCATCACACAGCAGCAGGAGGCCTTCCTGCCAGGCTGTAGCTTTGCTATTTCTCACTTAGAACAAGGTTTGTACCTTCTAGCTTTGTCACCTTGACCAAGTAAATAAACCTTTCTGAACCTTCAACTTCCTCTCTTGTAATGTGCAGTTAATAATGTGTATTTTACAGATACAGAGTAAACAAACTCACATGGACACCCTTCAACTGGTTTCTTGGGACATAGGAAGCCCTCAGTGAATGTTGACTGGATAAGTCAATCTGTGGCTAACTAGGCTGGCAAAGAAAGGCAGTGGAGAAATTTTCAGTATTTCGGGGCTGTAATGAAGAATCCTTCCCAGTATTTCATGAGCACTTAGCATGTGTCAGCATTATGCAGTGTGCATTCACATTTATGATTTCATGTAATCATTACAGCAGCCAGGCTGAGCAATTGCCTACCGCCCTAAGAGACAAATATTTCCCTTGTTTGTTGGTGGGAAAAACAAAGCTCGGGAAGAGGAAGTAACCTGCCCAAGTTCATACCTGTCATAACTGGCAGGGCCAAATTCAAGTCTTGCTCTCTCAGGTTCCAGAGCCCTTGCCCATCCCATCATGCCACACAGTCATTGCTGGTTGGGAATCACTAATTAGCCTGTGAAACCAGATGTTTAATAGTTCTGGAAATACCTGTGTTCTTTCCCAGAGCTTTGTGTTTAATCTGTAAGGCCCACATTAGCCAAACCTTTGTATAATAGTTTTATAAGTCTGTCTTTAAGTCAATCTTGTATAAGAAAGTAATTTTCAATGTTGTATTTTTTTGCTGCCAAATAATGGATAGAACACTAGGCTGAAATTTACAGTCATATATTCTAGTCTCGTGCCCTTCTCTTGGAATCTTTTTGTACTTTGCCTTTTCCATTCATAAAATGCCAACGTAATAAGTCCAAGGTTATCTGGACTCCACATAACCAGAAAGCTCAATAACCAGAAATTCTTTTCACTTTGCTGTTATAAGGGAGGAGATACACATAAGAAGTAAATGAGCTATTTAACTTTTTTATCTTACCAAATGCATGTACTTTAGAGATACTTACAAGATGTAAAACTCTAGACACTGTGAGAGATAGGAAGATGAACAAGAATACTCTAGACCTGAGAAATTTATTCTAAATATGAAATTCTGGAGGAGGTCTTAGGATAAATTCTATTACAGTTCTCTACAGTGCTATAAAACTGGTTCTCAAAATATTTAGTCTCAGGACTCCTTTATAGTCTTAAAAGTTAAGAACTTCAAAGGCTTTTTTTGTTCATGTGGGTTACATCTATCAATATTACCATATTATAAATTAAAAGATCCTTAAAGTATTAATTCATTTAAAATAATAATAAACCCATTCCATTTAACATAGAGATCATAAAAATGAAAAACAGCTATATTAAAAAACCATTTTGCAGGAAGAGTGGATTGTTTTACATTTTTACAAATCTCTTTAATGACTCTGACTTAATACACAGATAAATTCTTATACCTGCTTCTGCATTCCCTCTCTCGTGATATATTGTTTTGGGTGAAGTATATGATAAATATCTGACCTGACCTGACATAGACATGTAGTTGTAAAAGGAGTATTTTAATGCCTTTTTAATTAATTATAATACCATGCTTCAGCCATGTGGAAAGTATTGATTCAGCAGATATGCAGAGCTTCCAAACGTGGACACAATTCACTCTACAATATCCAGAAAATCATATTCATTAATATAACCACCAGTCTCATCAGAGAATTCTTTAACTATTTTGAAGCTGTCAAGCTCACAGGATACAAGTTTTCCAAAAGTCTAAATTTTACTCAAACACTCAAATGTTGTCATTAGCAACAAATACTTCGATTTTCCTTAATGAGACAGGTGCGTTTTATTTTTGTGGAAATGTCTAGCAGATAGCCCAGTCTGAATAACCATAGACTGGCTGTCAATCATTCTTTCAAATATAAATGATATTCCATGAGAAAGGCAGCTAGTTCCATTTGCATTTCCAGCGATGGCCTTTCCAGACAGCGTGGCCCTTCAGTGTGTAGCAGGAATGCTCTGTGCAGACTTCCCATTTTATCACACAGAATGTGAAAATGGCATGTGCTCAAGGGTTGAGATTTAATAAGATTATTATTTATTGCTGCTTAATCTGTAATAATTTTTTTTAACCACAAGTGCATGGCAGTGAAGAAGACAATGGCTTCTGGGGAAGTTTGATACCACCGCCATGCTTCATGTCAGACGGTCGGCAGTTTCACCCATCGTTGCTTTTGCTGACCATCAGTGCAAATGTCAGCACAGTGAAAAAGGCACATAGTGCCTGCCAGTGTTGTGAAAATATTTTTGACTCCACGGATACCCTGAAAAGATCTCTGAGATCCCTGGGGCTCCATGGGTCACTGTTTGAGAACCACCACTATAAAATTACTAAGGATTACTGAGGCCATGAATGATATCCCTGGGCCATCACAACATCCTAGAGTGTTTCCCAAGTCATCAGAGTTTGCTAGGAATAAATGTACAGTATGTAATGTGTCCATCAATTACTCAGAATAGTTTATTTAAAAGGGAACTTATTTACCAACCATTTTGGAGCATTTGGAATATTCTGTTGTCCTAGTAGACACTGATGGTGAAGAATGTTAGATGCAGGAAAAAATTGGCCTCAAAAGCAAGAGTAAAAAAGCAGTACGCTTCGTTAAGTCTCTTGACTGTAAGTTATATTTGTGGAATCATGCTAAATGCAAATAGACAGATCTGTATTATTAAACCTAACTATGCCAAGTGGAGTAGAAAATTATACAAAACTCACTCTCCTTCCACACGTTAGCAGAGCAATGAAGAGCTATGGACATTTATAGCCAAGCGTTGCCAGCCCTCCCCCCCTCAAAAAAATTTAAGGTTAATGTTGCTTAAAAATCAGAACAGTATATCCTTATGTGTAAACTATTATTTTTTTTAATAAATAAATATTTTTTAATCTTATCTGTAACTGGCAGGAAGTCATATTTTGATCTTCAAGTCGTCACATGTTTATGAAACACGATCTTGTGCTTAGCTTTCAAAATTAAATTCAAAGAGATTGACGTGAGTTAAAAATATTTTTACAAACAAATGTGATGCAACCTTAAGACTCTTCAGCTGATACACTTCAGAGAGGAGAAGCAGGAGAGCAGTGATGAAAGTGGGGACAGCTTCACAACTTCGGGATGCTGGGTGTTGATTACACAGCTGTTTGCTTTGTGCTAAAACATTGACCTATTCATCTTAGGTTTGTGTCCTTTTCTGTATGTGTGTTATATTTCAAAATTTAAAAAGTTAAAAATAAAAAAGTCTATACAAAAACACATGCCCAGTACAAATGTGAAGACTTTGGTGGCCTGGGAAACCAAGCCCCTTCTGGGACTTCATGTAGAATATGAAGTGTCATCACTGGTTGCCCAGCTGTGCTTGCCAGCTAACCAGTGTCTAAATCATGAGGGATAAAATTGTTTACATATTTAATTAATCCAAGAAACTATACTGGACTGTGAATGAGATAAATGAAAAAAACGTTTTTCCAGAGACTGTATTAATGACTCCAGCTTGTTTACCCAATGATTCAAGGCTCATCCCCTGCAAAGTTCAACAGGATTTACAGAGGGCCTCTCTCAACATTTAATTTTAAACCTCATTTTAAAACCTGGAGAAAAGAAATCTGTCAAAGTAAAGTTTACTCCAATTCACAACAGAACTGTTTCTTCACTAATCATAATCAGGTATGTTCTGCGATGTAAGTGTGGGTTGATTTTTGGTATTTATATACAAGCCCTTACTTCCTTTGTTTCAATATGAGTTTGTATAACTAATTTACGAAATAAGTATTCACTTTGTCCAAAATACGCACACACACACCATGCCTGATGAAATACACTTTTGTGATCACATTTATACCTAAAGACCCTGAATGGTATCTTACTGTACTATGTGTGACTCTTAAAAATGAAAAACTCTTGCTCTTCTCTCTGTAAATATTTTTAAATTCCAAACTTGTCACTCTTAAATTTAGTGTATTAATTTCTACATGGTGATTTATAAAATAACAACAAAAATTACAGATCGAAAGATTATGCAAATTTAATGGAAGAATAATCTGTAATTCTTGTTTGCATAGAAATAACCTGACCGTGATGGATGCTGTGATGGTCCAGGGACAAGGAACCACCGAGAGCTTGAGGGTGGCAGGCAAGCTTCCGGGTCCAGGGAGTTCCTTACGCTTTAAAATCACAGAAGCATTATTAAAAGATTGTACAGATAGTGAGTATTCCTAACAGTTCCAAGGTCAAAAATTTCAGCATTTGTTTCCAACAGTAAATAATTCCAGAAACAAGGACAGTATTTCTGTATGTGAACACGTATCTATTCGTGATGAACACTTAAGATTTTAAGGAAACACTCTGACTTGCTTTCAGGGTTGTTTGTTTTGGATCTTAAGAGATTTAAAGTATCAGTATTCCTTGCATGCTTTAGGTGATTGACTCTGAGTGTGAAAAATAAAACATAATTAAATTTTTGCCATCTAAAATGACATAGCAAAGTGGAGTACTTCCTGATGAAATCTGGGTAATAGCTGATGTCTTTGGCGTGAGGAGGTTGTCATAACCTCTGGCATATAGTAGTTCGTGGAGAATGTGTTAATCGTTTGGACCTGGAGCACGAGACCAAAATTTATGCACCCTCCTGATTTTTTTCCTTTAGGTTTGAAACTAAGAGAACCAAATTTCACGTTGAAAAGAACATTTAAAGTAGAGAATACAGGACAACTTCAAATTCACATAGAAACCATTGAAGTCAGTGGGTACTCATGTGAGGGATATGGCTTTAAAGTTGTTAATTGTCAAGAGTTTGCACTAAGTGCCAACGCCTCTAAAGACATAATCATATTGTAAGTATTTTTTTATAAGGTATAATGACTCACTAGCTTCTCATTAACTTTTTATACTCGAGTTGTTCACACTCTGTAGAAAGGTATATTTTCATACTTAGAAAAATAAGCTCTTTATCCACAAATGTATTTGATCTTTTTTTTCCCACGTAATCTTCATGTCTTTGTTTTCAAAATTGTGAAACTTTCTCTATCTCCAGAGTTGATCAGGTAATCTAGGAAACCAGTTTCAAAATTATTTTCAGGGTCATATTAAAGCATAAGGCGTTGGTAGGAAATTGAGTGTAAATTCACAGTCTGAGCAACAGAGCAGACGCTTGTATCCAGTGCAGCTTTTCCATGTTGTGCAGTGTAAGAATGTGTGATATTTTGGTTTTGAATGATTATATCAGTAATAGTTGCAGCATATGTAATAAAATGTAACCTCTGTCTCCTTAATTGAATGATAATTTCATGATCTTCCATGAATATTGACATAATAAGTAACTACCTTACCCCATGTAAGGCATAATACTTGGCACCCAAAGGTACAATGAGGAATGACTCCTTCCCTCAGGTGCAGATCATCTGGTTGGGGAGCATACAGTTAACAAAAAATCAAAGAATTGGGGCAGAAAGCGGTACTGCAGGAGATGAACACAGGATCACTAGGGGTAGGATGGTTTACAAAAAAGGCATTATTGGGAATGTATCCTGGGAGAAGAGTGTGGATGTAGATAGAAGAGAGGGAAAGGGACAGGAAAGAAACGCGGAGGCCACTTTCTGAATTAATAATTATGGGGAGCTAATCATTGTTCTTTTTTTCTGTAATTTCTCCAGTTATCCACAGAATATGGTTGTTTTTGTTATTAACTTCATGAGATAATGTTTTCTTCTTAGAATGAAGAAGTTGAGTATAAGTATCAAACTAAAATTCTGTGTTGTTTCAAAGGCGTATGAGATTGGTATTGTATTTAAACTGTTTGGGGTATGGTTTTAAAACTTAGTCTTACTGCCATCATTCTGTTTTAGGTTTACTCCTGATTTCACAGCTTCTAGAGTTATTCGTGAACTGAAGTTTATAACAACGAGTGGCTCTGAATTTGTATTTGTATTGAATGCATCCCTTCCGTACCATATGTTAGCAACCTGTGCAGAAGCCCTCCCCAGACCTAACTGGGAGCTGGCTTTGTACATCATCATCTCAGGAATAATGAGGTACTTGTGTCTTCTTTTGAGGTTGGTATTCAGGCGTCACTTGACACTGTTTCTTGAGTGCCCGCTGTGTGCCAGTCACTGTTCTGAGAGCTGGGGATCCACCAGCGAACAAAGCAGACCTCTGCCTTAGTCGAGCTTACATATGCTAGAGGAGCAGTCAGAACTGAACCCATCTTGGGTGGTAGATACAATAAACAGAAGCCTTTTCTGCCTTTGAAATTTGGTATACACGTTAAGTACATGTTAATTTCTTCAAGGAAAAAACACTCATAATTTACCAGGTAAAGTTTCTTGATTTGGGCATATGTAATTTACTCAACATAATAGTATGTTTTTCTTGAATCATACCTGTGCAACATGAAACTGATTAGAAATATTTTTTAAATCCTCAACATCCTTATCTTTTTTTCAGTATATTTCTTTATGTGTTTTGAGAATTAGAGTTACTCACCTCTAAATTAATTTATATTGTTAGCCCACACATTCTTTAAGGGAAAAGAGTTGGCCTACAGAGTTAAAACCAAAAAGATAAAAGCTGCTTCTTGGTAAAAGTTTGGAAAGTATCCTCCTGACACAAATAGTGATTTCCTCTAGATAAGCCTCTGTGTTAAGTCGGCGTTCTGAAAAATTGATGTGCACACTTTTATCTGTGGCGCATTGTGTCTTCTCCACTAAAAATTGTCACAGGCATGTTTGGTTTTTATATCGTACTGTACTTTACCAAGAAGCTCTGCCTTTCATATCAGCTTTTGTTATTCTTGCACTAACAAATGAACCCAATTCTCTGACTTCTGTACCCGGCAGTGCACTGTTTCTTTTGGTAATTGGAACGGCCTATTTAGAAGCTCAAGGAATTTGGGAGCCCTTCCGAAGGCGACTATCTTTTGAGGCCTCGAACCCGCCCTTTGATGTGGGAAGACCATTTGATCTCAGGAGAATCGTTGGTATTTCATCTGAAGGAAAGTATGTGCACGTGCTGGAAATAAATGCTCTAGAATACGTAGATTTGGCTTGTGTAATTAAAGGAAGAACCAAGTTTCTTCCTTTCTCGGGGGGGGAAGTCTTAATTCTCATTACTTAATAATACCCTGTGTATAGCTCTCAATTACTAAGAACTCATAGCAAATACCATGTTTTTATTATGGTAGTGAGGGTTAAAATATTCTTGGTTGTATCACTGACTCGATTCCTAAATTTTCAGATAGAACAAACCTATAGAGTTGTGAAAAGCGTCCTATTTCTTGCCGTTTTTTCCTCACAGTAGTTTATATTTGTGGTGGCTATACTGATGAAATAAAATTTTTTTAATCTTAGATTTTGTAGGTTGCTGTTTACTGATCTGCAGTTGGTCCTTTTTTCAGCTTGAACACACTCAGCTGTGACCCCGGTCACAGCAGGGGGTTCTGTGGAGCAGGTGGCTCGTCATCCCGACCCAGTGCAGGGAGTCATAAGCAGTGTGGCCCATCAGTCCACCCGCACAGCAGCCACAGCAATAGAAACTCAGCTGACGTGGAAAACGTCAGAGCCAAAAACAGCTCAAGTACCTCTAGCAGGACTAATGCACAGTCGGCTAGCAAAGCAAGCCCCCTTGTCTTAGATTCCAGTGCAGTGGCCCAGAGTCATGCAGCAGGCAGAAAGTCCCGAGGGCCGAAGCAGAGCCAGCACAGCAGCCAGCACCATGTCCACAGCCCGCTGGAGCAGCACTCTCCACCTCCACCACCACCGCCAGTGCCTCAGCACCAGGAGCCACAGCCGGAAAGGCTGTCACCCGCCCCCCTCGTGCACCCTTCCCACCCAGAACGTGCCAGCAGCACAAGGCACAGCTCAGAGGACTCCGACATCACCAGTCTCATAGAAGCCATGGACAAGGACTTCGACCACCACGACTCCCCGCCCCTAGAAGTGTTTACAGAGCAGCCGCCATCACCATTGTCAAAAAGCAAAGGTAATCGTCTGTTCTCACTGTCAGAGAAGCGCGATGCCTGAGGGGAAAGCTAGTGCACGTTTAAGAGCTGCTGTGATCGTAGTTGTGAGAAACAGCTACTTCAGTAGGTGTTCTGGCTCAAGTTTCTCTCCAGTATTGGACTTCAGCGCTTCCCTGTCAGAATGCAAGTAGAGGTGTCCATTTATCATGAAAGATATTTGTGTTTCTTAGATTACTTACCACACTGAGAAATTTATTGGACATCTACTGTTTTCCTTTCCTGCCTGTGATTATTGTGGTGTTGTGGTAGGTTGAGCTTTTTGTTAATTGTTAAAATAATTTTTACCATAGTGGTAAAATGGATATCGTCTGCCCTTTAACTCAAAACTAGGATTCCACTTTAGAGTAGGGGTTGGCAGACTACAGCCAGTGGGTCAAATCACCGCCTGTTTTTGTAAATAAAGTTTTGCTGGAACACAGCCATGCTCATTCGTTTACGTATGTCTGGCTGCTTTCCGAAGTGCTGCAACAGCAGAGTTGAGTAGTTATGACATACGAGGTCCACAAATGTGAAAATATTTACTGTCTAGCCCTTTACAGAAGAAGTTTGCTGACCCCTCCTTTAGAGTTCTGCATACTGTATTAGTTCTGTTTTCTCATTAACAAATTACCCCAAAACCTAGCAGCTTAAAACACCACCATTTACTGTCTCACAGTGTCTGTGGGTCAGGCATCTGGTACAGCTAGGCTGGGTTCTCCGGCTCTCATAAGACTACGATCAAGGTGTTGGCCAGGGCTGAAGACATCTTAAGGTTCAGCTCAAGGTGGACCTGCTTCTGAGCTCACTCTGGTGGTTGATGTACGATTCAATTCTTCATGGCCTATTGGACTGAGGGTCTCGATTCTTCGCTGGCTGTGGCCAGCAGCCTGTCCTCTCCATAGAGCAGCTCAAAGCAATTGGCTTCACCAGAGCGAGCAAGCAAGAAGGCAAAAGAGAGAACAAGCTAGCCCAGTGAAAGTCAGTCTTTTATGACCTACTCCTGGAAGTGACACCCATCAGTTTTGCAGTATTCTCTGCTCAATAGAAGTGTGGCCCAGCCCACGCTCCCGGAAAGAGAATTCCACAGGAGCATAAATACAGTACCAGGAGGTGGGGCTCATTGGAGCCCCCTTAGAAGTCCACATACCACACATATGTAGGTGGGCTGATTAGTAACTTCCAAAATCCAAATGTAAAAACTAGTAAATGTCCTCTAGCTATATTTCAGTTCAGTCCCTTAGAGCCTAAACTTTTTTGCATCTTCCCTTCTCTCCTGTGGCAGCCATGCTAATAATGTTATTCCAGGTGTATTTAAGTACCTCCCTCGCTGACGTACCAAGGACTTAACACAGGGAACATGGCAGCCCCAGGAGGCCAGAGGAGACCTGACGCCCCAGAGCCCAGGGTTTTCTTCTAGAGAATTTCTTAATCCCAGTCATCCGAAGACTAGTTGTGTTGAGTCCTCTTAGAATTACCTGCATTTGGATTTGTAAAACAGTAAAATGTCTTGAATGTTATTTAACTTCTTCCACAGAAATCTTTTTTTCTGTTAACTCATTATTAATAGAGCTTATACATTTTAGGGTAATTTTTATAGTGGGATTAAATGAATGCTTAAAGTTCTTGTTTTTATTAGATCAAGTTACATAATGTGTTTTCCCATATTGAGGGCATGGATAATAGAAACATATATTATCCTTTCTGACAGGGAGTTTGGCAATCAGTGGAATGCTCCTTGCCTGTGTCTAAGCTGGTCCTCTAACCTCAGTGTGACAGGTCCATTTTTATTTGCAGGGTCATTCCTCTAGAGTGTAAATTTTACAATTAAAAAATGCTTTTTAATTTTCACAGTGGTCCTAGAGTCGACCTACTAAAAGATATTTAATGATGGACCGTGGATACCACATTATTAGTGACTCTTGTCGTTTCTAGCTTTGGAGAGTATTCACAGTGACCTCTCGTCAGATGAATGTGACCTCCCTAGATCCCACCGTCTCCGAGTTGAGTGGCTCGCAGGCCAGCCAGCCATTTCCCTGCTTATGCCTCCAGTCACTATTCCTTGTGAAGGTGGAGCCCAGAAATGCCCTCTGTTCGTGGCTGGCCTAAGCAGGGCCTCATACAGTTGGACAGTCATTAGATTCTGTACTTCTGTGGTTTCTCCCCTGATAACTGTAAGCCCTAGGGACTGGGCAGCGGCCATTGCTGGATTGAGGGTTAAAACCTCAGAAAGCTTTGAACCTGGTGCAGTCAGTTCTCAGTATCTGCATTAACTGAACAAGTAGTGCAATCTGCAGCCATCCTTGTTTCTACCTTTGGCATCTGAAGGGTGGCTTTATGTAGGGTCGGGAGCAGCAGAGTGATGTGGGGTCCCAAGGCCAGGTGCTACCATCAGTCAGGCCCAGATCAAATCCTGTCTCTGCCACTTACTAACTGTGTGACATTGGAGAAAATTACTTCTCTGAGTCTCCGTTTGTTCTCTTTAAGATGGAGAGGATAGCTACTACTTACTTTGTAGGGTGTAGCTACTGCCATGATAGTTATTAGGGAAGGAAATGGTGCACACCATCTCTAGCCTGCTGAGTGGAAGGTGGCTCTGGAACATCCCAGCAGAAATGTCTGCTTGGAACATGGTCTTGAGGGTAAGAAATGGAACAAGCAGAGGGCTAAGACTCCTGAGAGCAAGGCCAGCAAGAAGGCGGCCAGCAGACAGCATGACAGAAAGCAAGTGGAAGATATGGTTAGCATATCCCAGCAAGGCCAGAGGAAGCAAAGTAGAACAGAGCCTGGCAGTTAGGACATTATTTGACCTTGGCAAGAATAGTTTCTGTGAAGTGACAGGACTAGAAACCGGGTTGCTGTGGCTGGAGAGTACCTTTCACATCAGACTGTTAACAGTGGCCACTGCTTAGTGTATGTGTTGGGGGCGAGTGAGTGAAAGGGAGTGTTTACCCTTTAATCTATAGTTTCCATGTTCTTTAATTTTTAATAAGAATAAGAGATGCATATATTGTGTGGTAGTGGTTATTCTGTTTTGTGTTTTTTGGTGAGGAAGATTGGTCCCGAGCTAACATCTGTTGCCAATCTTCCTCTTTTTGCTCGAGGAAGATTGTCACTGAGGTAACATCTGTTTTTGCTTGAGGAAGATTGTCACTGAGCTAACATCTGTTCCCATCTTCCTCTATTTTGTATGTGGGACGTTGCCACAGCATGGCTTAATGAGCTGTGTATAGGTCTGCGCCCGGGATCCAAACCTGCGAACCCTGGGCCGCCAAAGCGTAGTCTGCTAACTTAACCGCTATGCCACCGGGCGAGGCCCACGCGTGGTAGTATTTTTAATGACAAAAAAAATGGAGAACAAGGTGCTTGAAAATATCTACGTCTCAAGGACAATGTTCCAGACAGGACTGCACACGCCTCGTGCACCTTGGTGATTGGCGTTGCTGTGTCTGCAGTGAGGAAATGCAATCTGAGAAAGGTAACGTCAGGCAGATATGGGAACCAAGCCCAGGCCTGACTGTAACCCCTCAGATGGTAACTGCACTACACGGCCGCCTCCAGAAAGGAGAAGCAAACGAGATAATTGTGAAAACAAATGCCCAAGGAGGTGGGGTGGCATGAGACCCAGTTCAGTAGATTATAAAAGCAGGGACGCTTATTCCTCAGGCATGTTGATGCAGGCGAACTGATAGAGATGAAGAGACGGCACAGGGGAGCTTTTATTTGAGCTAAAATCACAGCTGCTGAGCCTAAAGGGAGAAGCGGTAGGGTAGAAACAGAAAGTAGAGCCAGTTCAGAATAGTCACATTCCAGATAGCTGAGATTTCTGTAGCCGGGAGTCCAGGGCACGTGAGAGTTGGATTTGCAGAGCAGCCCCTCGGGCAACACTGGGGACGCCGCTGAGGGTCTCCGTGGCACTGCCGCAAACCTCTGTCTTTTCTCTCCGTTATGCTCTGCAGTCCACAGGTGCAGACTGAAGGCTGGGTGGATGGATTGAGACAGTGTTGGAGTTCTACAGGACAGGAACAGCAAAAAGATACAGGGTAAGAATGTCACAGATGCTCGCAGGAGAGTGGAGGATGTGCCAGGCTGTGTGGAATTAGCAGGATAGGGAAGGACCTTAATCCAGAAGAAACCTCACAGACAGGGAGAGCATGAACAAGTCAAGGGCTGGGAGATCCAACAAGTCAAATTGCAGGGATCGTGGAAGCAAGAGGATGATAGGAGACTGAGGCATGAAAATGAGGCAGGAGAGTTTAGGGTTTCAGAGAAAAAGCAGTTCTGGGCAATAGCAGGTTCTTAGGTGCAGCCTCGGAAATAGGATGTGGAAGAGTAACAGAAGTAAAGCCCATTGGCAGCAGCAAGGCCACAGAGCTAGAGGTCCACAGTCCCTTACACGAGTCTGGGAGTCACCTGTGTTTGGGGATTCAGATTTTTGGAAAGGTATACAGTGCATATACCATGTAATTCAGAAGACTATAAAAGTAGCCCCACGTCAGCTCAGCTTAGGCTGTGCCACCAAAAGAGTTTAGTCATCAGGGGCTGATCCAGTGGCCTGGCGGTTAAGTGCGCATGTTCCACTTCAGCGGCCTGGGGTTTGCCAGTTAGGATCCCGGGTGCAGACATGGCACTGCTTGGTACACCATGCTGTGGTAGGCGTCCCAAATATAAAGTGGAGGAAGATGGGCACGGATGTTAGCTCAAGGCCAGTCTTCCTCAGCAAAAAGAGGAGGATTGGCAGCAGATGTTAGCTCAGGGCTAATCTTCCTGGAAAAAAAAAAAAAGTTCAGTCATCAATTTTTGTTTCTAAATGAGTTAAGGAAAAAGAGCTTTGAGAGCTTTTTGAAATTTGGATTTCAGAGTCACTGATAAGAGAGGTCAGTGAGTGAGTCTCATGCCAGGCTCTTTAGTGAAGAGCCAGGAGATCTTTAGGCTATGGTGGAGAGGCCGACAGAGTGTGTAGGAATGCAGTGGGTGTGTAGTTGTCCTAGATGTAGATCGTTCTTGGTGCGTGGATCTGATTGGTCACCCTCCCCGCCCCACCCCCCCGGCCTTCCAGGCTGCATGCTGAGTGACAGACAGACTAGATTCAGAGCTAAATTACAAAACCCATCCTAACCTCTCCTCCCTCCAGAAGCAGGGCGTCTGATAAGTATGGGTGAAGCCTGGGCCTTGGTCCGTAGGCTTCCCACTCCCTCCTCTACTAATGTTTATAGTCCCACAAGCAGAGCTAACCGGTCCTCGGAGTCAATCTAACCTGGTTTGTCCAACACAGGCAGAGAAGCTGGACAAGAGTGAGCAGAGAAGAGGGCTAGTATTGGCCCAGGGAAGCTGGCCCTCTGAGGTCAGCTGGCCACCTGGGGCCGGAAGTGCAGTGGCTTACCCACATAGAGGAGCCATTCCCTGGAAGAGAGGGTATGGGGTGAGTCTGTTAAGGCCTTGCTACCCGGATTTGCAGTCCAGGACCAGCAATAGTAACATCACTTGGCAACTTTTAGAAATGTAGAATCTTGGGCCCCAGCCCAAACTGCTGGGTTGAATAGGAATCTGCATTTAACAGGATCCACGGGCGATTAGATAACCTGTGTTTGGCCATTATAAGCCCACCCACTAGTGGAAAGTAACCAGTAAGTGTCCTTGGGAGGTGGGCACTGGTCCCATCTAGTGGTTTTTTAGGCAGGCAAGGAACTGCCCTTAAAGGGGTTGGAGAGAAATACCTAAACAGAAGCACAAAAGCTGTCCTCTCCCAACGTTAAATTGTAGTCAGTTTGTTTATGAATGTCCATGATACTATTTCTAGAATAAACAAATCCAAAATCTAATTGAACGTCTTAATTTTATGAAAACCCTAAATAATTGTCCTCTGTATCCTATGAAGTTTGGGTTGTGCTACCTTTTTTCCCTAGTCTGGTGTACGTTATGGGTTCTGCTTAGTGCTGCAAACGGTATACCGATGAAAGAAGAACCACAACAAAATAGATCATGGGTCTTTCAAACTCAGTATTAACTCCTTCCCTGGGATAGAAGTAAGGTTTTTTCACTTAATAGGAATTCTTTTCTACCTTCTATTGGGCTAAACAGGCATCTTTGCTATCTAAGCACAGAGCTTAATAAGAAAAAATAATGCTTGCTATAATTTTGAAAATAATATTTACTTTAGCTAAAGAGCTTCTGAAGAGTTTTCTTCATATGCACTTTTGGCGTGTTTTAGTTTATCATACTCCTATAAAGGTATTATTTCAGAATAAATAGAGGAAAATAAATTTACACGACCAGTACTGACTCAAGTAAATTGTGTGTTGGTCTGTATAATTTATTGGCCTCATTTTAGACCTTTTAAGCAGCCACAGGATGAGAAGGAAGACACATTCCTGCCGGAATTGGTGATTCTGTAGAGATTCTCCAGAATCTCCCGTCAGGTGTTGTCACTGACATTGCCTAAGCCTGGGCTTGGGTCCACAGCTGCCGGGGACTGCGCGTGTTCAGAGAAACCATTGGCTCTAGTAATTCACACTCCCCTGAAGCAGTTCTTTTGGGTGGAAATTAAATGAAATGCTTTAAAGTGAGAGAGAGTCAACCAAAGCAACTTGCCAAACTAGTGATTACAAATTCATTTTTACACTACTTAGTGAAGACAAAGAAAAAGTCAATGAGCAAGACATGTTCTTTAAATTTATAATTCAGTTTGCCTACTTTTAAAATGATTGGAGGTGGTTAAAATTATTAAAGCATATTTATAAAACAGTGAAAGTCAGAAAGTAGTTATTTTTTTATCTGTTTGCTTTTAATTATGGTGCTATCTCAACAGAAACCTAGAATAAAGTTTGTTGTTACCATTAAGTATTAAGTTGAGCTGCAAATTTCCTGGCAGCTAAGGGCAAAGTAAAACATCATTATGTAGTTCTCATGCAGGAAGAGGAAGTATCAGAGTTCATCTGAAAAAACAGCCTTTGTTGGCATTGCATTCCTGCTTGAACCTGAGGACACTGAATGATAGAATGGGCATTGTGTCTTTATTGAGGAGAATATGGGACTGTTCCCCACACAGGTGCTCTATATTGACTGGCCTCGTAACATGAAATCATGACTCCTCATCTGCATCTTGCTTCTCAGATGTACTCCTAGCCGCACCCACACACACAGCATTTATGCTGACTGGGGTGTGTATATATTCAGTTCACAGTTGGGGTATCTGATAGGGGTCAGAACTTCACTGCGAGGTGAAGGTGTGAGACCCATGAGCAGTGGATAGCACTCGGTCACAAATATTTAGCAGCCTGCCTTGTGTTCTTGTACACGCGTGTTAGCACCAAGGTGCCCTCCAGGTAGAGACAAATGTTTTTTGTCTATGAAGAGTTTTGAATTCACTCAATTATTAGGAAAAATGTACTTAATTAGGCTTTAAAGCAATGAAGAAACTGTTTCATTCTGACCATTTTTAAGAGCAGGCGTAGCAGCCACCAACTGAATATCTGATTTGAGGAGAGTTGCAGAAAGTATGCCCTCTCCAAGCTGGATGGGAGTGTTTCGTACTAGCCATTGAGTCTTGATGAATGATTATCAGGTGTTAGCAGGGTGAGATGGGTTTTGGTGCCTGGCTTTCTACCGTGCACCCCTTTTTTCTCTCAGGTCTTCTGCCATAGAAGTGTGCACACAATGAGCAATGAAGTACACTTGTCTTAATCACCATCAGGTACCCCGTAACCTCCTCCCTACCACCTCCCTGCCAATGACAGAACTTAGGTGGAGAAAGAATCTTACGCTGAGAGTCCAAGTGAGGCCTCTTGCTTCCCTTCCAGGTCTGAAACTTCTTATCAGAACTTGTGTATTTGGGCATGGCAGGAGAGAGCATGAGGTAGATAGTTGGGGCTTCAGAAGGCACCCAGGTTTGCTCTTCCAACCAGCCATGTGAATGAGGGAGAACGGCCAGCATTTTCTGAGGGAGGGACGCACGGGGGCATTTAGACCTCTTCTTGCCCCCTGGAGGCAGGACGTGAAGACAAGAGCAGGGGAGCTTGTCACGTGAGAGCACCGGCCAGCCACACGTCAGAGTCTGCTGTAGCTTGTCATAATAGCCTTGTCTCTGGCAGGCTTATCTTCTGATTTGCTGCGTAGACGGGCTTACACCCAAATCATTCTGTCAAATAACTGTTCTCACTTTCTTTTATTCAGGCACACAAATTATATATTTCTAAAAGTATTAGTAGCCTAGGACCCATAGATTATATGTAGAAAATAATTTTCAGTGGTAGTTATGCTACAAAGAAGTTTTTGTATGCATAGATTGCAGAAAGCAGCAAGTTTTCTGAAGTATGTCAAAAGCCATAAAAAGAAATAATGCACACACATCATTTGAACCAGTAAGCTTATATCTGGAAATTTAGCATCAGGAAATAATCTTACATACACCATATTTTATAATGGTGAAAAATGAAAACTGCCTATGGGGCTGGCCCGATGGTGCAGCGGTTAAGTTCACGGGCTCTGTTTCGGCAGCCCGGGGTTCGCCATTTCAGATCCTGGCTGCGGACCTATGTCCTGCTTGTCAAGCCATGCTATGGCAGGCATCCCACATATAAAGTAGAGGAAGATGGGCCACAGATGTTAGCTCAGGGCTAATCTTCCTCAAAAAGAAAAAAAAGGACATTCCTAAATATCTAAGGACAGGGTTTGTAATTGCAGTATATTAACTCATGCAGCGTGTCATTTAAAATAATCATGCGTAGAGTGTCCATCTGTGATATTAGGCTTTGAGAGAAAACCATTGTCCACTTCATACACTGTCCTCCTCCTCTCTTCTCAGTGAGGGAAGCAGCGTATGGCAGTGGTCAGTTGTGAGGTAGACCTCTGTAAATCTTTCCTTTTTCTCGGACAAGATTAGAATGAGAGATGCAGTCCTTGGCATGGTGAAAAGAAAATTGGAATAGGGTTTGGAAGGGTGCCTTTCAGGCCAAATGGACCTATTATTTGCATGAGAAAAAGTGTGTTTAGCTTTTTAAAGGTAAACACTTGGTTCGTTCTGAAGAATTAATATAGTTGGCAAGGATTAGTACTCACCCCATGAACATGCCACAACTTGGTTACATGTGAGCTCTTGGGGACTTTTTGCTTTTAAATTTAACTGAGATGCACTGTTTTTTTTTTTTCACTTTTTATTTTGAGATAATTGTAGATTCCTATGCAGTTGTAAATAATAATGCAGAGAGATCTCTGTACCTTTTACCCCATTTCCCCCAATAACATGTTGCAAAACTATAGTATCACAACCAGGGTATTGCTATTGACAGAGTCAAGATACAGAACATTTCCATCACCACAAGGATCCCCTGTGTGCCCTTTTCTAGCCACACCCACTTCCCTCCCCCTCCGACTCCCTCCTTTCCCCCTCCTTTATAGCCATTAATCTCTTCTTCTTTCCTATAATTTTGTCATATCAAGAATGTTATATAAGTGGAATCATGCAGTTTGGTATGAAGAGTGACTGAAACCTGCATAAGTTCCTCATAAAGCATTGAGAGGGATAAGCTTTTGGTCTTGAGGTAGCAAGTCACACTGTCGGTGTATTTCACTGTTGAGAAAGGCGCAAAATCAACTTGTGCAGCTTGGCAGACACTGGCTGAGCACTTGACACGTGCTGGGCACCATTCAAGGCGCTGAAGATGGAGGGATCAGTAAGGCCTGATCTCTGCCTTTCAGGTGCTTAGACTGTATGAGGAAGAGAGCCAAGGAGGTCAGTGTTGACCAGGGGATCAGCCAGCATCCTCCATCAGGAGTCTAGTGACGGTGGGAGTAGGTAGACAGAGGGTGAGTGGCCCCAGGGACAGTTCATCCAGACAGTGGTGTGAAGCCTGAGGAACCCGACGCTCGTGCTGGATTATTTCTCCAGGCCAGGCAACAGATGGAGAAGTCCTGAGCTGAGGAAGTGTTCGTGGGGGTGAGATAAGAAAGGAATTAGAGATTTTAAAGGGAGAATCCGTTTGACTGATTAATTGATGGTGATGCTGAGTTGTTTAGATAATTTCATCCAGGTAACTCAGAATTCCCCAAATTCTACTCTGAACTTCAGGTACCTTTCTTTCTGAGATACCCATAGGATATAGACACACAGAGGTCTTGAGAAGTAGGAAATGAGGCACCACGTTATCACCAGCAGATCTTGTGCCCGTGGTGCCCAACACAGATGCTCTCCTGAGTCCAGGTGGAATTTATAGCCTAAGCCAGGGATTCTCAAATTAACTGTCATTACAGTCACCTAAAGGGCTTGTTAAAAAACAGATTGCTGGGCCACCCTCAGAGTTTCTGGTTCAGTGCGTCTAGAGTGAAACCATAGACTTTGCATCTCTAACAAGTTCCAGGTAGTGCTGATTCCACTGGTCTGGGAAAAACGCTTGGAGAACCACTGACCTAACAAAAGGTTTTAAAGGGTCTCTCCTCTGCCTAAAGCCCAGTCATTACACTGGAAACCAGCCCCTGAGGAAGAGGAGAGACCCTTGGGCACAAGCTTGCCTGAGAGTCAGCTTCCTCCCTCACCCCACCCAGTGGCAAAAGGAAGGCTGAGTCACCCGTGTGTGCAGCCTGCGGGGCACAGTGACCCTGCCTGTGGGTGAACATGGGCCCGTCATCAATCTAACCCAGCCAGATTATTAGTCCTTTCTCTGGGGAAAGCACGCTCTCCCCTCCCGCTGACATTTGGATTTGGGAATAGAAGCAGCAGGACAAATCATACATGACGGTGAGGTAGCTGCTAGGCTGAGTGGTTGGATGGCCGTTGATACTGTGGACCAGTGAGCCTCAGCCTAGTGGCACAGCAGAGTCACTAGAGGAGCTTTGTAAAAACATCACCACATCTGGGTCCCACCTCGAGCTGCTTTAATCGGATTCTCTCAGGGTGGAGTCCATACAGCAATGTTTGTTAAAAGCTTCCTACGTTATTCTGAAGTGCAGCAGGTTAAGAACCAGTATTATAGACTGAGAACCCAAAAGATGCTTTTAGGATATTTAACTCGGGCTTGGACTTTTTAGATTTGAATTGCTTATGTCAACTTAGTTAAAGTGAGCCATGGGAAGAATATAAAGGGAAAAGAGAAGTTGTTCCAAGGGTAGGTCTCAAGGGAACACCAGCAAAGAAGCAGCCAGCAGAAACGTCAGGAGAATCACAGTGCCGGAAGAGGAGGAGATGCTGGCTGGGTCCAGCAGGGGCGGGGGGCTTCCACAGCGTCCAGCGGAACAGAGAGGGCTTGGAGGAGGAGGAGTTCTGGAGGTCATCGGCGTGACCGTTAAGGGGTTATTGTTCACCTTTTCAAATCATATTCGTTAAGGTGCTGAGGACAGAAGTCAACGTGCAGCATGTTAAGAAGTTAATAAGAGAGGGGCATTTGGAGCTAAAAAATGTAAACTACTCCTTCATGAAATAAGTTTTTTAACCCAAATTTTCAACTTAACTATTGGTTTAAGTATTTCTTTTTCCCCTTTATTTGTGTGTCCATGGCTTCAGGGAAAAAACATTTCCAGCCCTTTCCTATTGAGAAGAAAATTTCAGGTTACTGTAAATACAAATCGCTTATACAGACAGTGCCTCTGACCCCGCGAACCTCAGCATGATAAAACTGTAGAACTGCAGGTGGGAAGCTCGCTGCATGCCGGTCGATCTTGGTCCTGTGGGAAAGTCAAGTGTTCTAAGCACGAATTATTGAACTCGCAGAATCTGAGACATCCTGGGGCTCGTGGGCCCAGAGCAGGGCAGCCCCCGCCCCTCTTCGGGGTAGAGAGGAGCTCTGGGTGGTCAGGCTGGGCAGGGGCTGTGAAACCACCAGCCGGTCTTCTGCTGAAACAAAGGCTTCTCTGTTTTTGCAATTTAATGTCCCAGTTATGGTTTGACTTCTGATACCTCCTGGAGTCAGTGGGAGAGTAAATGATGAAAGGACATTTCCTGCATATCAGTCAGAACCGTACTTATTCTTTTTCTAGGTTGGGCTCAGCAAACTGTCTCTGTAAAGGGCCAGAGAGTAAATATTGGAGGCTTGGTGTGTCACAAACTTGTCTCTGTCGCATATTCTTTGTTTCTTTTTTTCAACCACTTAAAAATGTAAAGGTCTTTCTCAGCTCACAAACCACACAAAACAGGCCGCAGGCCAGATTTGGGCCCTGGGCCGTAGTTTGCCAGCCCCTGTTCTCGATGCCAAAGTTTGGATCTCTGGTACCCATCAACAGAGACCATAAAACATCAGGGTTTAATAAGTTACATAAAGCCACCATTATCAAAAGGACATATTTTAAAGTGACAAAGAGAGAATGGGCTACACTGTGGCTCGTGTGGCTTCTGCGGCTTTATGCAGCCTGCCCGCCCAGGGGGTTTTGAGGGTGCAGTCTGAGGAGCTGGAATTGGAGATTTCTCTGCCACTGTCTGGACCGGCTGGCCTGCAAGCTCCGTGAGGCAAGGAGTAAGTTGTTGGTGTTCACTGCTGTTTTCCCAGGACAAGGAGCACTGCCTGGCAAATAGGGGGCACTCAGATGTGTTGTCTCATTTGTCTTGGGAGCATCCATGTCTTGTAAAATAATAGACTTCCTGCAGCTCTGTTTTGTTTTCCGTCCATGTTTAACACAGCATGGCATTATGTGCCAGGCACTGTTGGAAGGGCTTTGTGTAATTCCTCCTTACAGCACTGTGAGGTCTGGTCTCCCCCGGCTTGCAGTTGAGAGGCCAAGACCACACAGCTGGTTAGGAGAGAGCCAGGATTTGGACTCGGCCGTCAGGGCTCTGCTGCCGGGGCTCTTAGCGCCCCTCAGGTGACACACTGGGCAGCTCGTCCTCTGTCACCATCAGGCTTCCATCTCCAGGTTTGAAAGGATCTCTGGTTTTCTCTTCCATGACTTTTCAAGGCTACGTCACCCTCTGGGGTATGAAAAAGTATTCTGACAGACAGACATACAGATTTGTCAAGACTACTGAATTTGCCAAAACTCATTGAACTTACGCTTAAAATGGGTGTATCTTATTCTACAGAAGTTGTGCCTCAATAAAGTTGATTTTTAAAAATATTCCAATCAAAAAATCAAATGTGAATTGGAAAGTCTTAATTAGGGAAGAAATAAAGAAAGCTTTATTATCAGAAAGAGTCCAGCCTTTTTTTAAAAGTTTTAATGACTGTTTTCTGAGCTATTTAAAAATTAAAGAGTTATTTTACTTTGACTTTCGTCCCCAGGGAAAGGAAAACCTCTTCAACGCAAGGTTAAACCACCTAAGAAGCAGGAGGAAAAGGAGAAGAAGGGAAAGGGAAAAAGCCAGGAGGATGAACTGAAAGACTCCTTGGCTGACGACGACAGCTCCTCCACCACCACGGAAACCTCCAACCCCGACACAGAGCCTCTCCTCAAGGAGGTAGGGCTGGGCCTTACGAACGGATGAGGGAAGGAAGTGTCTCCTGGAGCACGTGACACTCTGTCTTTCTGATGCAGAACGAATGTTTTATATTTAACATAATGCCCATGTTCTGAGGATTAGTTCTCAGTGTGCACAGGCGTGCTGAAATGGTCACTCGAATAGTCGCTCTCCTGCAGAAAGCGGCCACAGCTCTGGGGGTGCATGTTTTGTTTCCCTCAGGGAAGGACATTTGGAAGCATGTTAATAAAGTAAAATAGAAGTTGGGGACACTGCTTCAAAGTTAGGGGTTATCTAGAAGAGTAACTACTCTGGCTCCTGAAGTTTGTTTCAAATTTTAAGTATCAAAAGAGGATGAGAAGGAATTACACCATTTTAATCACACTGGACTTCTGTCTTATCACTGCTGGCCCACGCAGGTAGAGCAGTCCTAGAAAGAAATGTGGCCCAGGGAAAGACCCCAGGTTTCGCAGTCACATCAGCACATCAAGAAAGCTGCCTCCTGAGGCCAGCTGGGTGACATAATGGTTAAGTTCGCATGCTTTGCTTCAGCAGCCTGAGGTTCATAGGTTTGGATCCCAGGTGCAGACCTACACACCACTCATCAAGCCATGCTGTGGCGGTGTCCCACGTACAAAATAGAGGAAGATTGGAACAAATGCTAGCTCAGGGACAATCGTCCTCAAGCAAAAAGAGGAAGATTGGCAACAGATGTTAGCTCAGGCCAGTCTTCCTCAGCAAAAAATGAAAGAAAGAAAACTGCCTCCTCAGAGTCCTCAGCTCTCAGAGTGGTCATTAGCATCAGGAATAATATTGCAAAATGCCTGGTACATAGTGGGTGTTAGGTAAATGGAGAGTTGAGTTCCTGTTGTGAATATGTCTGAGAGTGTGAGGTATAAGTGATGTGAAGAAAAGTAAGGGCATAGTTCTTTCATGGCATTTTTATATTTAGATAACTATATTTCAAATTTAAAATGAGCCTAATATAGCCTTTTATGTTGTAGACCAGAATTTCTTCTTCAGTTTTAATGCAGTGACATAAGGAATCATCTTACAGAGATCCCTCAGTGTCATCTGCATGTGTTAATTTTTAGAACAAACTTCGTCTGTAACTTACTTTTCTTGTCAGCGGCCTTGCCCTTGGCATCCTGGTAGTGGGTGTGGCTCTCCGCACGCCCTTGGCACAGCCCACAGCTGGTGTGGAGTCTGCACTTGATGGCCACTTGAACGTGTTGCTTCAGCCAGCAGGATGCCTCCTGCCAATCTTTGAGTGGGTCCCACAATCACAGGAAAGCGTTTTCAGCACAGGCTTTCTTACAACTTCTCTCTTTCTGCCTTTCCGGCTTTCTTCCTAACCCCTCCTCCGTGGCCCCCTCTCCAGCTGACCTCACCTGCAATGTCCTGGGCACCCAGTGGCATAATTCCCACCTCTCTGGGGTTCGTCTCCTCCTGTTTCTCCCACCTCCTTCCCTGTCATTTGCTTCCCTACAGACGCAGCTCGGAACTGCCATCCTCCGTGTGGCCTCCATACCTCTACCCTTCTCCCCTCTCATCGGTTTTTACTCCTTCTCAGCACTCTTGCACAGAGTTCATGTGCTTTTATTTCTTCGTGACTGATCTGTTTACCAGTTGTGTGTGTTTTCTTCCCAACTAGATTACGAACTTGACAGGTCATTCTCTCTCGTCTGTCTTTTCCAACCCTGTTCTGCCCGTTCTCTCAGCAAACGTGCAGAGTACCTGAGTGCCAGGCCTGTGCTGAGTGCTTGGGAACAGCAGTGGACACAAGACCAGGTTCTTATCCTCAGAGAGCTCACAGTCTACGAAGTTCTTGATGAGTCAAGTGTTCAGGAAATACTTCTTGAATAACTCAGAATAGTCTCAAAAGGTGTATGGGCAGGAGGGTGTTTTAGCCCTTTCTCTGGTTATTTACTCTTGACAGTTAAGTAGATTGACCTGGTGTGACCTGTTAAAATCCCAGCTGCCTTGATGACCATAAACCATGAAGCTGGACGCTGTTGGGTAGACTCTATTCACCATGTGCTTATGCTCCCCTGTACAGACAGCTGATCCCTTTTGCTGAGTATGTCCTTCCCCTACTGTCCCCGGTTAGCCTCAGTGTATCCTTAAACACAGTGCTGCTCAAACTCTGTGCTGAAGTACCAGGTCTTTTTTTATTTCCAGTGTGTCATGTATGTGGTCCTACTGCACACGAGTAGTACACACCCACTCCATGTGCAACTCCCCAAGCAAGTTCAACAATACTTGAATGAATAAGGCGCCCTTCCAGAGACAGTCCACTGATCTCATGATGCCGCAACAGTGTAACATGACAAAAAAAAAAACATAAGTGCAGTTTCTGCATCTACCCAGTCTCGGACCAGGAACAGTAGTTGGACCAGTTGAGTAACACAGCTTTAAGATGCAACTTGGGTATGGCCTTCTCAGTCCAGGCACCACACTCAAGCCAGGCAAGACAGCTCTTCTGTGCCCCAGACATGACTTGTCAATATATAAATGAGCATTTCTATACAAAGGTACAAGTTGATTGATCCCTAACTGTCATTGTGTCTCCCTCCTCCTAGACTTCACAGTCCTTGGGGGAAGGGACTAGGCTTTCTTGGTAACCCCATTGCCTGGCACCAAGTGGGTGACCAGTAAATGTTTGTGTATTATGTGAATGAATAGCTAAGCCCGCTCCCATTGATGTGAGTAGTTGTTGGCATTAAACCCGCGATAACACTATTGACAGCCACAGTGTCACTTGTAAGCACGTACTGAATGGATGTGAACACTTAGAGCTGCACACACTGTTTTCTTGCCCTAGATTTTTGTTGTGCTCGGGATTAGGAACATTGCCAGAGTGTTTAACTTTATATTTTAATCCTAGCTGGAACTTTTCTTGTAAATAAAGGCAAGGGTTTGTTCCCCAATACTTAAAAATAAGAAGCTACCAATTTTCCACTGCCACCACCCACCCTAGTCAGGATATGAGTATAAATTAAAATGACTTTCTTTGTAACTCAGACTCAGGAAAACATAATTATGGTAAATTAAAGGCTAAACAATTGACAGAACCACAGTCGTCAAAGATAGTTTGAAGAAAGGATTCTATCGTTTTTATCCATACAGTGTGTGTATCTGCTACATCTGTGGTTTGTGTCTCCACCTTCAAATGGGACTATATCAGTCATTTTTATTAATCCTTCTCAGCAATTAAATGTAAATTTTTTACAGGATACAGAAAAGCAAAAGGGAAAACAAGCCATGCCTGAAAAACCTGAAAATGAAATGTCTCAAGTGAAGCAAAAAAGCAGAAAACTGTTGAATGTTAAGAAAGAGATCCCAACAGATGCGAAACCCAGGTGAGAGACAGATGAGTGCAGAGAGGTAAGGTAGATGAAAGAAATTGCTGGTGAAAGCTCGGTGATGTTTTTGTTTGGTTGGTTGTGTTTTGGAGTTTTGTGCAACAAAAGCCATGTACCGCATCACGTTCCTCTTGGGTTATTTCTAATGCCTAAGAGTCACTGTCATTGTTGAGGGACAGCCACGTGCTTCTGATGTCACATATGTCAAAGGTAAAATTAACAACTTATTGCAAAAATGTAGGTGGCAGTTCATTCCTAGGCAGAGAGCCATTTCACTTCTGCACGGAGATGACCTTGAAGGTTTAGGCACAGGAACGAGCATAACCTTTTTCAGGAACAACTCGCAATCTGCTCGAACCCAGAGCTGCAGGTGGGACCTAGAATTCCATAAATTCTAGAATGTGCCATAAAACTTGGAAGAATTTATTCTTACCTAAAAATGCTCAGGGCAGATATAACCAATCAGTCAGACATTTCTACCATGAAATAACTCCATTCCAGTCCCCGTGGGATGGGATTCTGGTGGGCCCCACAAGGAGGCTTGCTGCAGAATGTTTCCGCAGTTAATGAATGTGTTGAATTATGGGGTTATCAACTAAGGTTTCTTCATACTTTCATTAAACCTTGGATCTACCTAATAAACTCATTTTAGGGCCGGCCCGGTGGCTCAGCAGTTAAGTTCACACATTCCACTTCGGCGGCCCGGGGTTCACCGGTTCAGATCCCAGGTGCGGACATGGCACCACTTGGCACACCATGCTGTGGTAGGCGTCCCCACATATAAAGTAGAGGAAGATGGGCACGGATGTTAGTTCAGGGCCAGCCTTCCTCAGCAAAAAGAGGAGGACTGGTGGCAGATGTTAGTTCAAGGCTAATGTTCCTAAAATTAAAAAAAAACTAATTTTAGTTTTAGTGTTGTTAATAATATCCTTCCTAGTTCATCATATAAAATGGCCATCAGCATGGAAGTCAATATTTGCCTTCTTGTGTGATACGTGGGCATTAACCCAGGAAGTTGAAGGAATTAGGTATAAATTAATAAAGGAAGACATTGTTTGTTAGCATTACAGTCGGCCTTAGATTTGTGAAAGGTCTGTTCTTACTCTGATTCTGGGAACAATACCTGAGCTTTGCAAAAACACCAATAACCTAGACTCTATCTCTAGATTGTACAGTTTAACTGAAGAGGAACAGTCTATTCTGTGGAACCAAAAGCTAAGAAGAAATTAGTGATTACTGCAGTAAAATTTAACCCTGTCCCTGAACTTATGAAATAACGCAGCGTATGGCAGTGACTAGCAATGAAGTCTTTATACCTAAAATTTACTCTTGTGCAAATTGTTAGTTTGAGTAACCCAGTCCCTCAATTTTTTGAGAACGATCTGACCCGGTTAGAAGGAATATCAAGGGGGGGATGGTTGACACTTGGATCTCTCCTGAGAAAAGTCGGCCTGAGGCCCTAATTGGTGCTAATATTCTGGTGCCGCAGGACAGGAATCATATTCATTTGGTGGCTAGGGATTATTATTCTAGGCCCTTTTCAAGCTTAGGTAATTGATCACATATTTTAAAGTAAATGAGGCCAAAAAATCCAAATTATGAAAAACCTTAGTTTTTACATATGCAGAGATCTTGTGAGAATAGACAATCATGCTATAATTCTTATGATCACAAATTTTAAAGCCAAGCTTCTAAGAAATATCTTAGTGAAACCCTTCCATAGGTGACTGTCACCCCATCTGCATTGTTAATTAGCCTTGATGCCTGAGCTCAGCACCTGAGATAGAATATTTTTAAAACAAATAGTACACATTAACCCTAATCCTCATCCCTCTTCCACTGACTTCCATTGTGTTCTGACCTTTTTATGAAATAAGTTGACCACTAGCAGAGTTGGTTTTGGAAAGTTTGTGGAAGACTAACTTGAGTGCCACTGCGTCTGCAGGGATGTGGAGTTCTCTGGAAAAGCGGAAGCGGGAGCGGCCAGTTCTCCAGCACCCAGTCAGGGACAGTTACAGCAGCAGCCCGCCTTCTCCGGATAGGCAGTTAAGAGAGAAAGCATTACCAGGAGACAGGCGAGGCAGTGGACTCTGAATCGTAACTTTTTAAGTTATCTTTTGTAACTGGAGAAATCTGTAAGCAATCCATATCCTTAGTCTTCTGACCTTCCTTACCTAATCTTTTTAAAGTCACTGATACTGTTTTGTGGTTGTCTGAACTCAAGGATAAAAGTATTGAGAATCAAAATTCATTAGTACATCAATCCCATATGGAGTTAAACAAATAAAGACTGGTTTTTTAATAACCAGAACGGTGGCCTCTCTGAGTTGGGCCGTTCCCTGTCTGCGCTGAGCTGTCGTAGTAAGTGGCTTGTGCTGTCGTTCAGGTCAAGTTGCCGTTAGTCACAGCATCAGTGACGCCTGAAATTCCTGTCCCCAGTCAGGAGTGCTTTCAGTGTGTCACTGTCAGATTTCACATATCTGAAGGAAATATATGCACCTTTTTTAAAAGAGATACCATTAATAAGGCATATATTATCACTATCTTTTGGAAGCTTTATCTGATTGGGAATAAGTATTTATCTTACATATCAGTTAGCCAAAACCTGATCTTGCAGTGTTAATAGTATTTGTGGGCTTAGATTACATTTGCTGTATCGAAAATTAGGCTTTAAATATTATCCTTATTGTAACATATGTCATTTCCAGACCAGGAGACCTAAATCCTTAAAAGTTGAAGAATTCGTTTTCCTAAAAACCAGTGGTGGTAAAGCTAGAGGAGTGCCTCAGACACGGTCTCTGCCCGTGCAGCCCCAGCCTGCCACAGTCCCAAGAGATGACTTCAAAGAAATCACTTGCTAGGAATGTGGAGCACGGGGTTGCAACGGCAGAGACCCGCTCCATCCCTTTTTCCCAGCTTCAGCACTAGGGAAGTAAACCTTGTAGACCTCCCAAAGAGGCTATTTTGGGTCATGTGTGCCAGGGAATGAGTTAGATCTCAGCCCCTGAAAGGACTTCTGCAGAACCTGCTGGGTTAGGACACCAGCTCTCCATTGATCCTTTTGGTTGCTGTTTATATTCATCAATATTTTACACATTTATATAACTTAAATGTAATAATCTAAAATAAGCAAAAAACGCTTGATAGAATAATCGTGTTCTCTAATAATCTGCTCAGATAGCGCGCCTAGCTCAGGGTTGTGGGTGCCACATTCCACACGCTGACCTCTAGGCCCATGAGCCCTGGCATGGCCCTAACCTCGCCCTCAGCCTTGTGCCTCCCCGCCGCCCCAGACAGGGGCCTGTCCCATGTATTCCATGAGCAAAAGTCAAACCTGGCACCTGAACCACCCTTCTCTTTTTCCCTTTTAGAAAGAATCACTTAAGTTGACTCTTAGCCATTTTATTCAGAAGCCTTAAAAAAAAATTTCTTGATAGAGATCCTCTGGCTTAATTTAGGAAAGTATGAATCAGCAAAAGTAAAATACATAGTTGTCTGGCGCTGTTTTTCAGGTAAGAACCAACTAATTTTACAGTGGCACAGACTTAAGCTTTGTATAAATACACAGCCCCCATCCCCCACAATGACTTTAAATAGCTCACACCCGCCCACCTTCACCAGCACAACCAGGAGGCTAGGTGTCTGTGTCTTGGAGCCTTGGCTTTTCTAAAAGATGCAGTTTTTAAATAACCATGTATGTCAGAAGTAGAAGGATGGAAGATTTATAAAACTGTCCATAAACAATGGATTTTTTCACGTCAGTTTGTTATCCTGCCTAAAATTTTACTTACTTGGGTTAACCGAGACCCTTTGGATTTTTGGTTAGCTCTTTTACTAATTCCAAATATAATTACCTGTATAAAACCTAGAAAATTTGTGAAATATAAAGAAACAAAAGAAAATGACCTTTAACCTACTACCTTATAAAACGTTTGTAAATAGCCTCCATTAAAATATATTTATTTATGGGGCTGGCCCCGTGGCCGAGTGGTTAAGGTCGCGCGCTCCGCTGCAGGCAGCCCAGTGTTTCGTTGGTTCGAATCCTGGGCGCGGACATGGCACTGCTCATCAGACCACGCTGAGGCAGCGTCCCACATGCCACAACTAGAAGAACCCACAACGAAGAATATACAACTATGTACCGGGGGGCTTTGGGGAGAAAAAGGAAATAATAAAATCTTCAAAAAAAAAAAAATATATATATATATATATTTATTTATGAGATCACACTTTATGTATTGTTCTATCATCTGCTCACCTTTTGGGGGGGTTGCCAGGTGCTGTGGTGCCATGGGATCTAGAGAGTTTGAATGATTCTGACCTTTGAAATGTGGTCTGAATTAGTACAGTAGACTCAGAACCTAGAAATGGGCTGCCTTCCAGGAGTGGAACCTCAAGTAGCAACGGAAGGGGGATAATGTGGTGCCTAAAGAACCCAAAAGATGGGGCGGAGGGAGGCCTGAGTGGCATGTTGGAGTCACTCACCTGAGGGTTGGGGAGAGGAAGTGCACTAAGGTAGAAAATGCCAGAGACATACCCGTTTTAGAGCATGTGCGTCAGTCACTGAACTTTGTAGGATTTTTAATGAAAAGGATGGTGTCAGCTCAGCCTTGGACTGGCAGTTTTCCAGCCACACCAGGAGCATGCTGGAGATCACTGATGATTTGGGGAGGAATTCTCGTAAGGCGACACCGGATTCTCTCAGCTATGTCTCAGCTTTCCCCAGAAGATGCCCTTCCTGGACCACATAGGCCTAGCACCCATCAGAGGCCTTCCCAAGCCTGCGACTTGATCGTTACAGAAGCGGCTTTGTAAAGAAAGTCTTTGTGGCCCAGATAGTTCCATTGTTCACATTGCTCCCTCATCCGGGCCACCCGCCCAGTCCGTTTCTCCTGGAGATTGCTGCTCTGCCAGCAGATTCCAGTGTTTTCTTCTTCGGGCTGTAGGAACTTAAAGTAGCCCTCATGTCTCCCATTTTGTGCTGGCTGACAGGAAGTTCAGAGCCAGTCATCCTATTTACACATGTTTATTATCTTAAACTTACCTCTGAATCTTTAGAAAGCATGTACAGTCTAAGTAAATTAATAAAAAGAATATTTAGATTTTTGCCTAGGATAACCCCGAGTTCAAGAGTCAAGAAGAAAACTCATCTCAGTGTACTCCCGCTAGACCTTAGGCAGGTACTGCAGGCCCGTGCCTCTGCAGTGGGCTCAGAGCACCTTTGTAGGTAGCCCAGGAGCTTAGCCCTGGTTCATTTCCTAATTCTGTGAGAAAAATGTGTTCAAAGTTTGAATAGCAGAACCTTTGACGTTTGTAAGGCTGAGACCTTTCAGAATCTCTGTGTTCGAGTCCCACCAGTAGTCTAGATGCTGGGTGAGACTCACTCACAAGCAGAATGACTTTACGCTTAGCAGCCCCGAGCCAGCAAGTCTGTGCTAAAGGCTTTGGACACATGTAAGGTGGGTGCTCTGGGCCCTTCGCATTACTGAATAACAGAGCTCACCTCACTGTCGCACTCGAAAGCACAGAACGGATCTGTGAGTGCTGTAGGTCTCCTGAACGGTCTTGGAAATGTTTGGAATGCGGCCGTTCCTAAGTTAGGACCATGGGGAGATAATGCCTCAGGAAGCCAAATTAGTAAAGTGTGCAATTGAAGTTATACAGTAATCAGTGAATTCTATGCTCTGCTCCAAAACAAAGGGATAAATGTGAATTTTCCATCCGTGGTTGTCTTTCAGTTCCTTAGAGCTACCGTATACTGCCCCACTGGAAAGTAAGCAACGTAGAAATCTCCCAGCCAAGATTCCGCTTCCAGCTGCGTTGACCAGCGGATCCAAGTCACGGAATGCCCAGAAAACAAAAGGTATTTTCATTTTAGTCATACAGGCATTTTCATGGTTTAATAGTTAATAGTTGTTAGTTGTGAGTTACCAGTAACCAGTTAGTAGTTTTCAGTCATATGAAAGGCTAAGGTTCTGTCCTCGTCCTTATTAGAAGGTTGGTTGAAATAGACCTCAAAGAAAGGAATTGTCCTCCATCAGCAACTTTCCTTTCTCATTTTTGTGCAGGTACAAATAAGTTAGTGGACAACAGGCCACCTGCCCTAGCAAAATTCCTCCCAAATAGTCAAGAACTAGGCAATACCAGTAGCTCAGAAGGTGAAAAAGACTCTCCACCACCGGAGTGGGATTCCGTGCCAGTCCATAAACCCGGCAGCTGTAAGTATGATGATTCAGAAACCGCGGCACTCCGCGCACCCACAGCCCACCCCTGCTCTGGGCATGAAAACTCTGCAGGGGCTGTTGCTTTCAAGGAGACCCAGTGTCGGTGGTCCTGGCAGCGTGTACCAGCCTGCCACTTGTTAAACTGCTGTCGCTTAGTTGGCCGAGGTGGGAGTATTTACACCAGAGAAGTCAGCTGACAGTTCACATGAGGGCCCTTCTTCCCAGAGAGCTGGTGCGCTGGCGCACCACTGCCTGGAGCGCGGAATGGGCAGATGTGTGTGGAGGGTGCAGCATCCAGAGAAGTGTCCCTCTGCGAGAGCGTTAACTCAGCCGTCCTTACCTGACTGGTCCCTCTGCATCTCCAGTGTGATCGTTTTGTGAAAGTTTAATTACTCTCAACTTTACCCACATCTTTTACATAAACAGCCTCTGTGAAGGTTTTGTTCTTTTCCTCACTGGCTTCATGACCTTGCTTCTCAGAATGGCCTGCAGTAAATCGTGACAGTAGCACAGTCCATGGAGATACTGTAGAGGTCCTGGCCCTCTAGGTACTTAGGACCAGAAATAGAAGACGACAGGGACAAGCACAGGAAGGGCCTAATGGCGGGGATTTGGGATCAAGAGAGGTCCTAGCCTTAGGACTGAGTTGTCTGCACTTACTGTGGTGTTAGAGTGAACTCACGTTTGGCCTGTTTGTCCCAAAGGGAAGGTCAGGGTTGAGTGACAAGACTGTTTGAGATGAAGGGATTTCAGTGAAGAGCAGGGGAGTGGAGCCTCGGTAGGTTGAGTGAGGGCAGAGAACTTGGAGGTTCAGGTGAGGTGTACAGTAAACATGCCGCCTCTTACCTTTTCGCCTGTGTGAATACATACTGCATGGAGAAGCTCTCTCTGTTAAAACTTGGAGCCCCTGTTTGCCCTGAGACTTTCTGGCATGTTTTAGTAACTTTTTTGCCCGAGATGAGATATAATCCTAAAGCCCTGGTCATTCAAGAGATCTTGAATGAGTCACTGAGTGGTCCCTCTGTCCAGGCTGAATGCTTTTGGTTCCTTAGACCCCATCTGAGGTCTCAGCTGGAAATTTGTCCTTGGCTTATACTTTGTTATTCAGGCAGTTCCCCATTAAGCAGATGCCGCTTCCACCACAGCGGAAGCTGTGTTTCAGCTTTGCAGGGAGCCAGCTTCCTAGGACTGTCTGCGGCCCAATGAAGTGAACATAAGCCCTGGTGGTGTAAGGAACGACAGAGCACGTGCTATTGTGCAGGAAGGGGACGTCAGCCACACACAGCCTTCAGAACAAGATAGCTGGCTGTGGCATTGTTGCTACCAAGTGGCACCTGAGGCACATGTCGGCATCACTCCTTTGGGGTGAAGGAGAAAAGGATGACAGGGTCTGGCCCTGTGGGAATTGGGAGGGAGGAATGTGAGAAACAGCAGGCAGACAGTCTGGAGAGGAATGTGTGTGGAAAGCACGGTGCTCCGGGCCTGTTTCCTCCCAGGCTCATCCAGGAAGGCCAGCTGATGCTCCAGGAGCTCCGTGCTTCAGGGCCAAGCTCCACGTCATCCAGCTAGATGGCTCTGCCACTGGAAAAAGTGTGTTACTCTGCCCAGAGCTCGCATCTGCAAAATTCTTTTGTGTTTTTCTAGCCAAGGAATTCCTTACACTGGTCCCAAGCTCTGTAACCTCTCTGCTCACCACCAGCCATACTAGAAAGTTCTAGCAGGCGTCCACTAGATGCACAGCATGGCTAATGAAACCAGTAAGAATCAGTCCAGGACACACTCTCTCACTTGTACCTCTTTGTTCCCTGCCCTCTCCTCTCCTCTCCTGCCCTCTCCTCCTCTGCTGCTTTGTCCTGCATAGACCATTGGCCCTCCACGCACTCTGTTAGCAGCGCTTAGCATCCTGGCGTTCCCGAGGGTAAAGCATCCTCCCACTCAGGGTGGTGCAGGCCCAGGCATAGCTGTGATTACAGGGGGAGTTTTGCTGCCTGTGTGTAGAGATCTCTCGAGCCAGGGTAGCATGGTGCCCCGACCCATATGAGATGCTCAGAAAATTCCCCTGGAGTGATTTCATGATTTACAAAGACAAAAAAATGCAAGGGGGTGTTAAAAGGAAAAACCAACAGAAAGCCACAGAGAAGAAATGTATTAATATTTAAATCCAAAACTTCTCTGGTTGCACATCCCCTGTGCTATTTTGGCCTCTTTCCCTCCCCCGTCTTCTCTTTCTACTCAAGCATTATTCCATAAAGTCTTTTTCTAACTTTTCTTAACTTTCCCTGTTTCATTCCATCGATATTTATCAGGTGCTTCTGCAGCACTGGGTCCAATGAAACACATCCCAGTAAAGGAGAGCTGGCCGAGGGATGCACACCTTCCCTGGGACAGGCCCCTCGGGCGAGCACACACTGGGCGGAGCATGGTGGGCGGTTCACGAGGGGCAGGCACTTCTGGTGGTGGGGAGGGAAGGGTCAGGACAGCTGTACAGATCATGCTCTGCCGTGCAGATTTGGTATCAGACAGGCACACTGTGCTGTGGGGGCTTCCAAGGAGGGCAGGAGGGTGGAGAGATTTGAGCCGGGCTCATCCAGGAGTTGGCATTTGAGATGGGCCTGAGCGTGGGCCTGAGGTCCACAAACAACCCAGCAGATGAGGAAGGGCCTATCCGCGTAGTCAAGGGTGAGGTGGGCTGGGGCAGAGACAAGGACAGGGATGGAGATGCCAGCACCATTGAGGAGGGTCGGAGAGAATTCCTGGGGTGGGCACCAGGTGGCACCGAGGGTAAGGAGTAGATGGCTCAGGCTTCAAAGAGAAGGATCCTTTTCTTGGAGGTGCTGTAACTGGGGCCTTGACACAGATAAGGAGCGCGTAGCCTCGCCCAGGCCTGGAGCCCTGAGGGTCTGGGGAGAAGCGGCTGGTGCGGGAGATAATTGCGAGGGAGGTGGGGCCACCACGCAAAGCTGGCTTCAGTTCTGGAAGTGAGGTGGAACAGACCCTCAGAAAGGGGAGCAAAGCAGACCATGCTCTCTGTAGACGGGGCTCGCAGCGGGCATGAAAGGCCAGCCAGCGGGGAAGGTGGGCAATGCGCCAAGCTGGCAGCGCTGTGCCAGGCAGGGATGAGAAACAGCAGGGCAGTTGTGCCAGGGTGACTGTGGGTAAGTGGGCGGCTTCGCAGACTGGGGCCCCGGAGACTGAAGTCGCAGAGACCAGAGCCCTCTCTCTGCATCGCAGTAGCTGGAGCACCGCCGAGGCACACGCGACAGGTGCGCG
The DNA here is from genome assembly GCF_021613505.1 of Equus quagga. Lineage (NCBI taxonomy): Eukaryota > Metazoa > Chordata > Mammalia > Perissodactyla > Equidae > Equus > Equus quagga. The sequence goes on from NC_060271.1 coordinate 59,600,841, forward strand.
AGATGTTCCCTTTTCTGAGCAGAGTTGTGTGTGTGCTTCCGTTTAGTGAGTGCAGAATGAATGCTTCACAACACCAGAATTTTTCTGTTTTAAAATTTTAAAACAGCTGTGCAGACATTACGCTAAAAGGCAGCAGGAGTATTAGGAGTTTGGTCCTTGTAAAACAGGGACCAGGTGTGCCCGCGGAGAGCGGGGTATCGTCGTGGTGGAACTGGGGGATGTCGCCCGAACCCCACAGCTGCCACGGGTGTGAGCCTGTGTGGAAGCACAGAGACTCTTGCAGACCCCAGCAGTGACTTCCCCAGACGGTGCGGGAGGCCCGCACAGCTCAGTGGAGAGATGTGTCACGGCGTTCGTTCCTGAAAAGCCCCATAAAGCAGAGACACGACTTCCCTTTTTTTCTTTAAAACCTTCAAACAGAACACATATAAAAGTTTTAGTGTGGTTTTTGTTTGTAGAAGCACTTGAGTTCTGCATAGTATTAGATAGAATGCCAAAAGTAATTGCTCTTGAAGAGTGGAAATCAAAATATCACATTGAGATCTTTTATTTTTAATTTCCAGCTACCGATAGTCTTTATAAACTTTCTCTGCAAACCCTCAACGCAGACATTTTCTTAAAACAACGCCAGACCTCACCAACACCTGCCTCTCCGTCCCCCCCGGCCGCGCCCTGCCCCTTCACTGCCCGGGGTAGCTACAGCAGTATCGTCAACAGCAGGTACGCACCTGGTCACTTCGTGTTCCTTGGATGTCAGGAAATCTGACGCTCGCCCTATTAAAGGGAAACGCTCAGTGGCCGCAGGCCGCTGCCCTGTCTTGCCTCGTATGTCTGCCATTTGCAGTTGCTCCGCCCTTTACCTGGGCCCGTTCTCCCACCTGGCTGCCATGTTGCTGCCTGACTCCCACAGTAGCCCCTTCCATCCTTTAGCTTCTGTCACCCGTGGACTGAGAAATGCATCGTTCAACTTATGAGTACTAGGTTCTAACTGAAGAGGCAGTAAGCATACTAAGCATTAAATGAAGATCTGCAGGAGATGCCCTGGGAGTTGAGGAAATAGGCTCACGGGACATTTATTTTGACCTTACAGTAGTTTAGTTTAGCAGTCCAAAGGGCAGGGTCCGGAACAAGGCCACCGCCCCTGCAGGAGGCGCTGTGGTGGGTGACGTGCACACAGGAAGGAGGCCTCCTGCCAGGCCTCCCTGGAGCACAGGGCTGGGCTTCGCTTGCCTCACTGTTGGCGTGACAGGAACCTCAGGGATAATGGTGACCACGTGTTGCGTACTCACCAGGCACCAGCACTGTTCTCAGCACCGTGCAGATGTCACCGCACTTCCTCCTCCTGATGAGCGCAGGTCAGGCACTGTCACCTGCATGCTTTCCACATGAGGAGGCCCCAGCCGGCACCCACAGCAGACCTGCCCAGTTTTAACTCTTGCCCGAAGAGGCAGTAACCCCTGAGGCTGGGAGCTCCCACCCCGTCCTGAGCGTGGGGAGACGCCCCAAGGCCCGGCCCATCCCGTGCTGCTGCCTGCCAGCATGCTCACGTGCTGCCTCTGGTTCCCTGGCCTACTGGCTCCCTCACCAGTGCTCGTCTCTAAAATGGGGTTGCAGCCTTTTCCAGCCCCTAAATTATGATACCTGCCCTTGTGTCTTTCCTAGTGACCTTGCATTTTCTTACCTTTCCCCCAAAATCTGTTATTTTCCATCTAATTACACAGTTTTAGATCCCAGAGCATTTACATGAGGCTGGGCTGTGCCCTGGGAGCTGCCCTTTCAGAACCGGGGCCCGGCTGCCATGAAGGCACTGCCTGGGCTCGGTCCTGCGGGAGCCAGTCACCTGGCACAGGTGCCCCCGATGGGCCGCCAGTGGGCTGTGCTGACGAGCAATGAGTTGTTCTCTCTTTGCTACTTCCTTCAAGTGACCCTAAAACGAAGCAGCCCAATGGAAGCAAGCACAGATTGACAAAAGCAGCCTCGCTCCCTGGCAAGAACGGCAACCCCACTTTCGCTGCGGTCGCGGCCGGGTACGACAAGAGCCCAGGTGAGTGGCTTGACATCCACAGACAGCCCCAGCTGGGCCTCAGGCACTGTGGAATTACCTGTGGCTCGTTTGCCTTTGATTGATTCAGAGTCCATTGTTACAGGTGGGAATGGCTTTGCTAAAGTTTCTTCAAACAAAACAGATTTTTCCAGCAGCCTTGGCATTTCACACACTCCTGTTGACAGCGATGGCTCAGACAGGTACAGTAACCATTCTTAATCCCTAGATAGAGCGGGCTCTCAGGTCAGCTCGGCATCTTCTGTCCACACATGTGTCTCAGGCATTTTTACCCCCAGATCACCAGTAGGCATTTGTGGTCAGAAGGCGTCAGGTGCCTCTGGGAACTCTTGCCTGTCGGGTGGAGGCAGAAAGCCCAGGGCTGTGCTTCCCCAACAGAGAGAAAGTGGTACACACAACACGGCGCCCCCAGCAGAGAGGGAGATGCATGTTCTGCACTCCAAATTTGTTCTCATCTTTCTCACTATCATGGTCTCTTGTAAGAAAGGATGTGATCTGATAATTAAAAATAGAAGAACAAAACTATATTTGAGGGAAAGGAAATTGGAGCAAATACTGGAGAATTTACAGTAAATTATTGGATATGCCAGTTTTCCTGACCCAGAGCAGCCACAAAAGTCAGGGTGGCACAGAGTGGTCACCCGGGTTTATTTTCCCAGATAAATAACGACAATAATAATGAAGACTGTGTCCATAAGTAGAGCCCCAATTTTACCTGCTTGACACTAAAAGGAAACGCATCCTAGATTTGAAATAGTTTCATAATAAATCTTCCATTACCAAAAAGTAAACATAAGGAAGAAGTACCTGTTTTATCTGCGAAATTCTTGTTTCACACCAGGCTCTCGGCCTGTGGTGGGCGTTGGGGCTTGGGAAGTCTGTGCCTCACTCCTTTGTGGTGTGGAAGCTGTTCTTCAGTTCTGCCCTCGTCTTCGTTGTTAATATTTGAGTACCCTCGTTGACACGGCCTGTCCTGTTTGTGAAGCTGTATGTAAGGATCCGTTTCCACTAACATCATACATTTTTGTGTTGCCTTTTCCTCTTGTAACACCAGCTCGGGTTTGTGGAGTCCCGTCAGCAACCCCAGCAGCCCAGACTTCACACCCCTCAATTCGTTCTCGGCCTTTGGAAATTCTTTTAACCTAACTGGTGGTGAGTGTTTAACACTAGCCCTGTCGCTAATGAGCTGTGGACACAGAAGGAAGGCAGACAAGGTCTAGCTCTACATGTGGAGACGCTCCCTGAGAAAGAGGAGGGCGTGACTGTCATTGAGGACGTTTTTAGAAGACCTGTTTCTTTGTACCTGTGGTCAGGCACTAACACAGAGACACAAGTGAGCTGACCTCAGGAAAGTGGGTCTGTCCTTGCTCTCCCGGACACATGCTCGGGGGCCTGGCACGGCTGCCCACGTGGGAGGAGGCCCAGCAGGAGGCTCCCGGAAGGGCCCCTGACGCTGCGCCACCAGCCCAAATGTGCGGTGCAGCAGGCTCCATGCCATGTGAGTCCCAGCGGGTCTGTGGCCCACTGGACTTATTTAAGAGCTTCAGGAAAGGATGCTGTGTCTGAAATATGCCTCCTGACTAGGCTGGGGCTCCTTATCTTTTCTTGCTGTCCAGAATTAGAAGCAAGAATGTGAGTTTTGCGTTAGCTACAATCATAGTAGTCAAGTCGTGGGGTGTTTGCGTGTGATGTCACCCAGCTGTAGGTGTGGGGGAAGTGTTCAAATCCTGTGCTCTGTGCTGGAATTCTGGGGAATATCCCCCTGTCCCCCATCCCCTCTGGAGTGTGGTGGGAGCTGACAAAGTAGATGTGATGGCCCCAAGTGAGCCACGGTGGGATTTGTGCCACTGGGTGAATGCCCTGTCTTGTCCTAGGTGAGCACAGCAAAATGAAATAGGGACTTGACAGTTGCTTCCTTGTTTTCAGAAGTTTTCAGCAAACTCGGGTTATCTCGGTCCTGCAATCAGGCCTCCCAAAGGAGCTGGAATGAGTTCAGCAGTGGCCCCTCATACCTGTGGGACTCTCCAGCGACGGATCCCAGCCCTTCCTGGCCAGCCAGTTCTGGTTCCCCAACCCACACGGCCACAGTGAGTACTTGGACCTGGGCCCTCACTGCTCATTCGTCATTACCGCCACACTGTCACTCAGATGGCACCGGCACAGTTATAAACAACAGCTGTCAGGGTGACAGGGCCGGGTTGGTCCTTTCATCCCTGTTGCTGTATCTTCATATTCTGCCAAAGTGGCCCATGTAGTCGAGAAATTATGGGGAGAACAACTGAGCGCCTATGGGGCTGCTCTCTGAATTCTCTCCTAGTAGCACACGGCCATTTCAGCCCCTTCTCGACCTGTGAGTTGGACCCCAAGTGTGGCTGTGGGCCTGTCTTAGGTTCTGCTGTGTCCAAGGTCAGACGGTGACTGACTGCGGCCTCTGCCATCCACAGGAGGCGGCCCCAGGAGCCAGCGGCTGCGGGCTTGCCTACATTTGTTTCTGAGAAACACCTGTGTCTTCACTTGAGCTTTTCCAGTGTGCATTTATTTGCTTTTTGGCTAAATTTTTCTGCGAAGATCATACTCCAAAAAAGTATTCTTACCAAGGAAAATAATTACTGGTTTAAGCTTTCACAAAATTATGACAAAAATATGATCCCACTGTGATTACTTCTTCGTTCTCAGGAAAACTAAATTAGACAAGCAAGGTTTAATGGTAGATATTTTAACTTCATAGATTCCAAAGTTTGCCTTTACTTGGAATCATTCTGGCTTCAGTTTTCAAAGCATCTTAGCCATTCCTTAACACTGGGATCAGGAAATGTTTTAGGCTTCGCGGGTCCTACTATTTCTGTTCAGCCCCACCATGGTGGTGCAGAAGTGGCGGGAGACAGCACGGAAGCAAGTGGGCGTGGCTGTGTTCCAGAGACACTTCCATTCACCAAGACAGGCAGGGCTGGATTTGTCCCCCTGGCCCTAGTTTGCCAACCCTTCTCTAGAATATCAGAACCATCTACTCAGACTCTGGGATGGCTATATGTGTAAAACATTTGCTTTAAAATAAAGTGAAGCATTCCATGGCCTTTTTTAGCATAACCTTCGCCACTTTACCGTCTGCCTGCCTGTCTCGATGTTAATGCTCCGTGTTGTGCGCTTTCTCTTTGGTCAGTCAATCCTTGGCAGCACCAGTGGCTTGTGGTCCACCACTCCGTTCAGCAGCTCGATCTGGTCCAGCAACCTCAACAGTGCCCTTCCGTTCGCCACTCCAGCAAACACGCTGACAAGTATCGGCCTCATGGGCACAGAGAACTCCTCTGCTCCTCATGCTCCTTCCACCTCCAGTCCAGCTGATGATCTGAGGCAGACCTACAACCCGTGGCAGATCTGGAGCCCCGCCATCGGAAGGAGAAGCTCCGACCCTTGGTCTAATACGCACTTCCCTCATGAGAATTGAAATTAGGCAAAAAAAAGAAGTGGGGCCCCTTGTCTGCATCATGGTGTGCCTGTGTTTGAGACATCTGTTTAAGGCTCTTGCTGCTGTGGCTTCCAACTCCCCACCCTCCTCATCTCTGCAAACAGACTCCAGCAGGGCAGGCTTGTACCACTCGCTTCTTTCAGATCTTTCTTGCAATTATGAGAATGAGATTTGCTGTTGTGCTTTTAGAGAAAAGTCTAGACTCAGCCACAAATTCTAATAAGACCTGTACATCTGAGAACCTTAACTGTTACCAAGTTTCCACCACCTGTCTTCTTCCATTCTTTATTTATCTGTATGAACACAAACTTGACATTACAGCTAAGGAAATAATTTGAGTTGAATCAGAAGTCCTGGCATGTGACAATTTTATTAAATTACCAAGTTTGGTTTTTGATAATTTCGCAATATTCTGCGCCAAGATCTAATTTTAAAAATGTACGAGGACTTTGTGCTGAAAAATACAGAGTATTTTTTTAAAATAAGGCTGTCTTTTCAGTCTCATAAAATAAGGCTCTCTTGGTTTAAAAGCAGATTACAGAAATGGCAGTCACCTTTAAGACAGTGAATGACTGTAAGACCATTCGGTTGAGACCATATGCATTTTCTGTGCTGTTTGTACTTGAGGTATGTAACATTTGTATACCTGAATTTATTTTAAAGATAAACTGAAATGCACATAGCCAAGTCTTGAAATACAAGATTGAATGTGTATTTCTTAAAAATACAACTTTGTGTTGTACTTTGAAATAAATGATGCTTTTTTCAAAAGCCTTGAGTTGTTGTATGTCTTTTTTTTTGCATGCAAGATGCGCTTATTTGGATTCCCTCACACCAGGTGAACCGTTCTCTGGTTGCCTTATCCTGTGGAGTCTGATTTATCATGCTGGAACTCGCTGTGCTCTGATTAAGTTCTGTGTATTTCCATGGTAATCCCTGAAGGTCCTTGATAGGAAAAAGTCTACACATCTAAAATGTATTTTTCCTTTTAAGTAGAAGTGTGTTGACCCTTTTCCAATTTTAAAGCTCCTACAACTCCAGATGGTGCATGTGGAGACTGCAGACACCTGGCAAGTTCCGGATGCCACAGCATCGGCCTGGTTTGGTCCTTCAGAAAGTCTTGCCCGCTCCGGCTGGCTTTTCTCGTCCTTTTATTTCCAGTCTATTTCAAAGCCAGCCTTTGGACACACAGCCCTTACTGGGTAACCAGGAGATGCTGAACATAAACGTTGTGTTTGGGGGCTGGCCCGGTGGTGTAGTGATTAGGTTTGCAGGCTCCGCGCTGGCGGCCTGGGATTTGCAGGTTTGGATCAGGGTGCGGACCTACACACGGCTCATCAAGCCACGCTGTGGCAGCGTCCCGCATACAAAACAGACAGGGGTTGGCACAGATGTTAGCTCAGGGACAGTCTTCCTCACCAAAGAAACAGAAATAAATTCTGTTTTAGGTCATTTATATCAGGAAGAATCCAACCATCCCCGAGGAGTGATTTTTGAGTCCAGCCTTTTCTCTGCTTTACACCAAAGCTCAGAAAACCAGCCACATCACTTTTCCAACCTCTGCTCTGCCACATACCAGACTCTTGTACAACCAGTGCTCTGGGCTCATGGCGGATGGTGGACCTGGAGCTTGTGCAGCCGCGCTGGCGGGGTCTTCTGTGTGCACTTGCGAATTCAGGACATGTTTAAGGCTTGAGATCTTCTTTCCCCACTGAAGCAAATAATAAGGTGATGCACAGCTGTGACGACAGGTGAGCTTCGTACCAGCCCGTATTTGCAGACTTTACCTCAGAGGGCGTCTCCGGGCTCCCCACTTGGTCCTTCATCTGGCCACCCAAGACTCCCAGAGGCCATCCTTTTTTAAGTTCTAATTTTACCCCATGCTGTTCTTGTCAGCAGGACTGAGAAACACCGTATACTTGAAAATAGGAAAAAATACAAAAATGGGGGGTTTCTGCCGTTACCCAGGTTTTCCAAATAACTCTCAGGGCGGGTGGTAGCAACATGCTCACCACCAAACCTGAAGCTTTGATGGGATTCTAGCAGTTTACAGTGAAAACTTTCCTAACACAATGCTTTGCTTTGTACTAGGCTAGGGTTGAATGTAAGATTGAAAGTTTTGTATATATATATAAAATTACTTATATAAAATGATTTATATATATAAATTTTATATATATAGTATTTATATAAATTTAAATAGTTTAATTTTATAAAATTCTTAAAATACTACAATTCATGAAAACTTAATGTTAACACAACTTCAATGTCCAGATTGGTAACTAAATTTAAAAATTTAGACCTAAATTAATTTATAAATAACCTTTAAATAGTTACATAGTTTCTGAAAAAATACAGAAAGAATTAATTTTAATTCACCTTATTTCTTAAAATGTCAATAGATTAACAAAATATGCAAATATTTTTAGATGATAATATGTTTTTGCCATCTCAAAATTTTAAAGTAATAAAATATAAATGCTAATAAAATATTAACAGTTTGTATTTCTCTAAGTCTCATGTCTGAAGAAGAAAAGTACAAGTCCGTTACTATTACAGGTCATCATTAATGCTGGTGGGTACACTGGGTACAGCCATTGCAGAGACAATAGACCATGTGCTTTTCTATTGATTTTTAAAACGTCACAATTCATCCTAATAAATTTAACATGATATATGGTAGTACTTAATATACTGAAGAGTATTTTAAAGCTATAAAAACTGAATCATTACCTCTTTTATGTTTATATTCCTAAATGCATACAAATAAAGGTATATTAATAGGTCCTTTTAAAACTTTTCTTACATAAATAATGTACCAAAGGAGTAAAATTAGAATTTGAGTTTTTCATGTGAAATGATTTAAATTATGCCAGTGAAAAGAGATTCTTTTTTGTCACCAAATTAACTCTTGGTGCTTTTTTACACACCTTTTATAATTTAGAGATTATAATTAGAGATTCCGTTGATTAGCCCTCACTTCATTTTATTTGTTCCTACTTAAAAGTGCTATCACAGGGGCTGGCCCCATGGCCAAGTGGTTAAAGTTCTGCATGCTCCACTTCAGCGGCCCGGGTTCATGGGTTCGGATCCCGGATGCAGACCTGCTCCACTCATCAGCCATGTTGTGGAGGTGTCCCACTTAGAAAATACAGGAAGATTGGCACAGATGTTAGCTCAGGGCTAATCTTCCTCAAGCAGAAAAAAAAGGAAGATTGGCAAGCGATGTTAGCTCAGGGCAAACCTTCCTCACCAAAAAAAAAAAAAAAAAATGCTATCACAGACTTAAATTCATCCTTAAAATATAGACCAATTCCAGAAATTAGATCATCTCAGATCGCAAATATTTACCCACACCTGGGCAGACTGGCAAAACAATACAAGCAAATATCTATACTGGTAGAATAAATAAATGTGTTTAGGGGACAGTCCACCCAATTTGGATGCTTTAAAAACAAAAAGGCTTCTAACCTTGACAAAAGCCTATAAAAGTTGTATAACAAAGACATTTTAGATGCTTTGATTCTGTCTAAGAACATGGCTATAATTACAATAAAAGAGCGCTGAGACCTGGACCCTCACGGTAAATGCTTGGGCTGACACCACGCTGAAGAAACCAGATTAACCTGGAGAAAGACTCCATTAATCTCAGTGGTAGGAAAAGTTGGAGAAATTGAGAGAGGCAATTATTAACTGTCAGAACAAGTTCCTGGTTAGGAAAAAAGAAAAGGAGGGAAGTTATGATGTGCACTACAGCTTAGAATAGCATACGCACATCACCAAAAACACTGACAGTGCAGTCGAACAAAGTTCTTGATACTACTCACAATTGCAGAGGTCAGTTGACAACAATATTAAACCACTATTCACGGGGCGGTGGTAGAAATACTGCCAAGGATGTCTCTAAATGTGTCTTCCCTGCAAACAAAACAATCCTGGCAAATTGTAAAGGCGGACATGGGGCAGAGCCTGAGGCTGACGGCCCTTCACACAGCTCCGAGGGTACTTTGTACAAATGCCTGCTGCCAGGGATGAGAAATAAGTTCTGTGGATTTGTTTCTTTTCACTGTGGATTGAACATTTCCTTGCTAGAGAGTAAGAGACCCAACTAAAAGAAAAAGTGCTTAAGTTTGTTTTCCAACATGGCAGATCCCCACCTCGCTCTCTAATGACAGAGGTTCTCACTTTTCTAGTACTGTTGGTAAGAAACATGATCAAGTTTTCCCTTTAATCCAGTCCTTCCAAAATCCTCTAGAAAAACAGAACTAGTGAAATTTTAAAAGTAAAATTATCAAACCTTTCAGAAACTTTTTAAATTCTGTGACTTAAAAGATTACCGTTAGCATAGTGTTCATCAGATCAACCTCTGGGGCCCACGTTACCTCCTTATTGAATTAATAACATGCCACCTCATACAGTTTGAAATTTCACCCCAATCTTAGATCCTATGTGATTACAAACATTTCATTTCCAGCCTTGTCTCAACAGATGCAAACTGTAAATCCAAAACACTCACCTATGCATGATATAGGCTTCCATGCAAAAGGCACACAGGAAATTCACCCCTACTGTACTAAGTAATGCTTATCTCCCCGTCCAGTCTATGCTTTGGTGGGGTGCTGCTTATTGGATAGCAGGCTTGTGTCTGTCTACCACACGCAATCACCCTGTGTATTCAGAGGCATTGTTGGATGTTCCCAGATATTTACAGATACCCTCTTTCCACTAACCCATTCTTAAAAAGACTACCCATAATCCAAAATAACGTTATCATAGGTTAGTCAAAAAACTTCCAAAAAGGATCATTGATTTGGTCTTCACACATACTCTGTAACTATCATTCTACCAAGGGAACCAAACAACTAGAGAGGATGGTTCAAAATGAATGTGAAATCTCTGCAGATGTCACAAATGAAGCCCTTTCTGCTCTGAAAGCCCAGCAAACTAAGTTCATTCTTCAGAGTTGTCAAGGACGACCATAACAGCCCTCATTTTGCTCTTAGCTATCCAAAGGCAAGGTTATGCCATAGGAAATACTTCTTTTTTACACCTACGTAATCACTACAGGGAAAATAGCAGCAGAAAATATTCAGCAGAAAATTTGCAGGCCAGAACAGAGTAGCATGATGTATTCAAAGTGGTGACAGAAAAAAACTTTTAACCAAGAACACTCTACCCTGCAAAGCTGTCCTTCGTGATTGAAGAAGAAATAAAGAGCTTTCCAGACAAGTGAAAGCTAAAGGAGTTCATCGCCACTAGATGGGCCTCACAAGAAATATTGAAGGGACATCTTTAACATGAAACGAAAGGGCACTGATTAGTAACAGGAAAACATATGAAAGTATGAATCTCACGGAAGGTAAACATAGAGTGAAAAGGTGTAAAGGTTAATGACTTAGAAAGCTAGCATGGAGGTTAAAAGACAAAAGTAGTAAAAATAATTTGTTAATGGATACACAATATAAAAAGATGTAAATTGTGACATCAAAAACAAAATGTGGGGAGGGGAATAAAAATGTAGAGCTTTAGAATGTGTTCAAACTTAAGCTATTATCGACTTAAAACAGACTGTTCAAATATAAGTTGTTTTATGTAAACCTCATAGTCACGTGAAAGAGAAAGAGAAAGGAATCTAAGCATACCACTACAGAAAAGCATCAAATGAAAAAGAGCAAAAGAAGAAGAAAGGAACAAAAGGATCACAAGACAGCCAGAAAACAATAAAATGACAATAAGTGCATACCTATCAATAGTTACTATAATTGCTTTTAAATGTAAACGAACTAAATTCTCCAATCAAAAGACAGAGTGGCTAAATACATTAAAAAATATAAAAATAAAAAAAAAAGATGCATCTGTGTGCTGCCTACCAGAGACTCACTTCAGATGTAAGGACATACACAGACTGAAAGTGAAGGGATGGAAAAAGATATTCCATGAAAATGGAAACAAAAATAGAACTAGGGTAGCTATACTTACATCAGACAAAATAGACTTTAAGACAAAGACTATAATAACAGTCAAAAAGGTCTATAAAGGGGTCAATCCAACGAGAGAATATAGTATTTGTAAACATGCAACCAACATAGGAGCACCTAAATATATAAAGCAAATGTTAACAGGCCTAAAGGAAGAAATAGACAGCAATAAAATAATAGTAGGCAACTTTAATAACACACTTTTATCAATGAATAGATCATCCAGACAGAAAATCAATAAGGAATCATTGGCCTTAAATGACACCAGATGGGCCAGATGGACTTAACAGATATATACGGAACATTCCACCCAAAAACAACAGTGCACACACTCTGCTCAAGCATACATGGAACATTTTCCAGGATAGAGCCTATGTTAGGCCACAAAACAAGTCTTAATAAATTTAAGAAGACTGAAATTATATCAAGCATCTTTTCAACTACAATGGTAGGAAACTAGAAATCAATTAGAGGAAGAAAACTGGAAAATTCACAAAATAAGTGAAGATTAAACAACATGCTACTGAACAACCAATGGGTCAAAGAAGAAATTAAAAGAGAAATCAAAACATACCTTGAGATAAATGAAAATGGACATACAGCATGCCAAAATTTATGGAATACAGCAAAAGCAGTTCTAAGAGGGACGTTTACATGATGTATATGCATACATCAAGACACAAGAAAGGTCATAAATAAACAACCTAACTTTACACCTCAAGGAACTAGAAACAGAAGAACAAATGAAGCCCAAAGTTAGTACAGGGGGAGAAATAACAAAGATCAGAGCAGAAATAAATGAAAGAGAGACTAAAAAGACAACAGAAAAGATCAATGAAACTAAGAGATGGTTTTCTGAAAAGATAAACAAATCTGATAAAACTTTAGCTAGACTCACAAGAAAAAAAAGAGAAGGAATTCAAATAAAATCAGAAAAGAAAAAGGAGACATTACAACTGATACCATAGAAATACAAAGGATCATAAGAGACTATCAACAATTATATACCAATAAATTGGACAACCTGGAAGAAATGGATAAATTCCTAGAAACGTACAACCTACCAAGACTGAATCATGAAGAAATAGAAAATATGCACAGAACAATTATTAGTAAGGGGATGGAATCAGTAATGAAAAACTTCCCAAAAAACAAAAGTCCAGAACCAGAGGGCTTCACTGGTGAATTCTACCAAACATTCAAAGAAGACTTAATACCCATCCTTCTCAAATTCTTCCAAAAAATTGCAGAGGAGGGGAAGCTTCCTGACTCATTCTATGAAGCCAACATTACCCTGATACCAAAACCAGACAAGGACAACACAAAAAAAGAAAATTGGGGGTCAGCCTGATGGCATAGTGGTTAAGTTCACGTACTCCACTTCAGTTGCCCAGGGTTTGCAGGTTCAGATCCAGGAGCAGACCTACACACCACTCATCAAGCCATGCTGTGGCAGCATCCCACATGCAAAACAGAGGAAGACTCGCACAGGTGTTAGCTCAGGGACAATCTTCCTCAAGCAAAAAGAGGAAGATGGGCAACAGATGTTAGCTCAGAGCCAATCTTCCTCACACACACACAAAAAAAACTCTTGAAAAAACGAAAAAAGAAAATTACAGAACAAAGGTCATTAAAAAGATCAAGATCAAGTGGGATTTATTCTAGGGATGCAGAGATGGTTCAACATCTACAAATCAATCAACAAAATGAAGAATAAAAATGATTATGATCATCTCAATAGATGCAGAGAACGCATTTGACAAGATACAGCATCCATTTATGATAAAAACCCTGAATAGAATGGGTATATAAGGAAAGTACCTCAACATAATAGAGTCCATATGTGACAAACCTATAGCTAATATCATTCTCAATGGAGAAAAGCTAGAAGCTATCCCTCTAAGAACAGGAACCAGACAAGGATGCCCACTTTCACCACTCTTATTTAACATGATATTGGAAGTCCTAGCCAGAGCATTTAGGCAAGAAAAAGAAATAAAAGGGATCCAAATGGGAAAGAAGAAGTGAAATTGTCACTATTTGCAGATGATATGATTTTATAGAAAACCGTAAAGAATCCACCAAAAGACTTTTAGAAATAATAAATGAATACAGTAAAGTTGCAGAATACAAAATCAGCATGCAAAAGTCAGTTGCATTTCTATACACTAACAATGAAGTAGCAGAAAGAGAAATTAAGATTACAATCCCATTTAAAATTGCAACAAAAAGAATAAAAAACCTAGGAATAAACTTAACCAAAGAGGTGAAAGACCTGTACTCTGAGAACTATAAAACATTGTTGAAAGAAAGAGAAGAAGACATAAAGAAATGGAAAGATATTCCGTGCTCTTGGATTGGAAGAATAAGCATAGTCAAAATGTCCATATTTCCTAAAGCAATCTACAGACTCAATACAATCCCTATCAAAGTTCCAATAACAATTTTCACAGAAGTAGAACAAAGAGTCCTAAAATTTATATGAAATAACAAAAGACCCCAAAAAGCCAAAGGAATCCTGAGAAAAAAGAACAAAGCTGGAGGCAACACAATCCCTGACTTCAAAATATACTACAAGATTATAGTAATCAAAACAGCAAGATAGCGGCACAAAAACAGACACAAAGATCAATAGAACAGAATCGAGATCCCAGAAATAAACCCACACATCTATGGACAGCTAATCCTCAACAAGGGAGCCAAGAACATACAATGGAGAAAGGAAAGTCTCTTCAATAAATGACAGCCACATACAAAAGAATGAAAGTAGACCATTATCTTACACCATACACAAAAATTAACTCAAAATGCATTAAAGACTAGAATGTAAGACCTGAAACCATGAAACTTCTAGAATAAAACACAGGCAGTATGCTCTTCAACATCGGTCTTAGCAACATATTTTCAAGTACCATGTCTGACTGGGCAAGGGAAACAATAGAAAAAAATAAATAAATAGGACTGAAATCTTCTGTACAACAAAGGAAACCATCAACAAAATGAAAAGACAATCTAACAATTGGGAGAAGATATTTGCAAACCATATATCTGATAAGGGGTTAATATCCAAAATATATAAAGAATTCATACATCTCAACAACAAAAAAACTAACAACCCAATTAAGAAATGGGCAAAAGATCTGAACAGACATTTCTCCAAAGAAGATATAAAGATGGTCAACAGGAACATGAAAAGATGTTCAACATCACTAATTATCAGGGAAATACAAATCAAAAGTACAATGAGATATTACCTCACTCCCATCAGAATGGCTCTAATTAACAGACAGGAAATAACAAATGTTGGAGAGAATGTAGAGAAAAGGGAACTCTCATTTACTGCTGGTGGGAGTGCAAACTAGTACAGCCACCATGGAAAACAGCATGGAGATTCCTCAAAAAAATTAGGAATAGAACTACCATACAATCCACCTATTCCATTGCTGGATATTTATCCACAGAACATAAAAACATAAATGTATGTAGATATATGCACCCCTACGTTCATCGCAACTTTATTCACAACAACCAAGACTTAGAAGCAACCTAAGTGCCCATCAAGGGACGAATGGATAAAGAAGATGTGGTATATATACACAATGGACTACTACTCAGCCATCAAAAAGAATGAAATCTGGCCATTTGTGACAACATGGATGGACCTTGAGGATATTATGCTCAGTGAAATAAGTCAGAGGGAAAAAGTCAAATACCATATGATCTCACTCCTACATATAAGATAAAACAACAACAAACAAACACAGAGACAGAGATTGAACTGGTGGTCACCAGAGGAGAAGCAGGGAGGGAGCAGGGTGAAAGGGGTGATTAGACACGTGTGTGGGGATGGATGGTAATGAGTCTTTGCATAGTGAACACGATGTAATCTACACAGAAATCGAAATATAGTGATGTCCACCCAAAATTTATATAATGTTATAAAACAATATTACCACAATAAAAATAATTTAAATAAAAAATAAAAATAAAAAAGAATTAAGGGCCAGCTCCATGGCCGAGTGGTTGAGTTCATGCGCTCCACTTTGGCAGCCCAGGGTTTTGTCACTTCAGATCCTGGGCTCAAACATGGCACCACTCATCAAGCCACGCTGAGGCAGCGTCCCACATGCCACAACTAGAAGGACCCACAACTAAAATATACAACTATGTACCAGGGGGCATTGGGGAGAAAAAGGAAAAAAAATTTAAAAATCTAAAAAAAAAAAGAATTAATACCAATACTTATCAAATTCTTCCAAAAAAGTAGAAGAGGAAACACTTCCACTCATTTTATGAGGCCAGCAGTACCCTAATACCAAAATTAGACAAGGACACTACAAGAAAAGAAAACTACAGGCCAATATCCCTGGTGAACATAAATGCAAAAATCCTCAACAAAATATTAGTAAACTGAATTCAACAACACATTAAAAGGATCATATGCCATGATCAAGCAGGGTTTATCTCAAAGATGCAAGGATGGTTCAACATCCACAAATCAATCAACATGACACACCACATGAACAAAATGAACGATAAAAATCACATGATCATTTCAATAGAGGGAAAAAAAGCATTTGACAAAACTTAGTATCCATTTATGATAAAAACTCTTAACAAGGTGGGTAGGGAGGGAACAAACCTCAACATGAGAAAGGCCATGTATGTCAGCCCACAGGTTATGTCACACTCAACAGTGAAGAGCTGAAAGCTTTTCCTCTAACATCAGGAACAAGACAAGGATGCCTGCTCTTGCCACTTTTATCCAAGATAGGAAGTCCTAGCCAGAGCAGTTAGGCAAGAAAAAGAGACAAAAGGCATCCTAATTGGAAAGGAAGAGGTAAAACTGTCACTATTTTCAGATGACATGATATTATATATAGAAAACCCTAACAACTCCACACAAAAAAAATTGCTTAGAGCTAGTAAACAATTCGGTAAGGTTGCAGGATACAAAATCAATAAACAAAATCAGTTGCATTTCTATACACTAATAAAAAACTATCAGAAAAAGAAATTAAGAAAATCCCATTTACAATTGCATCAAAAAGAATAAAATACATAGGAGTAAATTCAACCAAGGAGACAAAACACCTGTACACTGAAAACTATAAGACATTGATGAAAGAAATTGAGGAAGACACAAAGAAATGGAAAGATATCTCATGTTTGTGGACTGAAAGAATTAACATTGTTAAAATGTCCATACTACCCAAAGCATCTACAAATTCAATGCAATCCCTATCAAAATTCCAGTGGCATTTTTCACAGAAATAGAACAAACAATCTTAAAATTCGTGTGGAACCACAAAAGACCCCAAACAGCCAAAGCAATCTTGAGAAAGAAGAAAAAGCTGGAGGCATCGTGCTTGCAAATTTCAAACTATATTACAAAGCTATAGTAATCAAAACAGTATGGTATTCACATAAAAACAAACATGTAAATCAGTGAAACAGAATAGATAGTCCAGAAATAAACCCATGCATATATGGTCAATTGATCTATGACAAAGGAGCCAAGCATATACAGTGAGGAAAGGACAGTCTCTTCAATAAACAGCATTCAGAAAACTGGACAGCTACATGCAAAAGAATAAAACTGGACCACTATCTTACACCAAACCCAAAAATTAACTCAAAATGGATTAAAGACTTGAATGTTAATACCTGAAACCATAAAACTGTTAGAAGAAAATATAGGCGGTAAGTTCCTTGACATCAGTCTTAGCAATAATTTTTTGGATTTGACACCAAAAAGCAAAGGCAACAGAAGCAAAAATAAATGAGTTGGAGTACAGCTATAAAAAACTAAGCAAAGGCAGGGGAACACAGCACAGCAAAGAAAACCATCAATAAAACGAAAAAGAAACCTACAGAATAAGAGAAAATATGTGCAAATCATATATCAATAAGGGGTTAACATCCAAAATATATAAAGAACTCAACCAACTCAATAGCAAAAAATAATCTGATTTAAAAATAAGCAGAGAATCTCCATAGACATTTTCCCAAAGAACATCCAGATGGCCAACAGGTACATGAAAAGATGTTGAAAATGACTAACTAATCAGAGTGAAATGCAAATCAACCACAATGAGATGTCACCTCACACCTGTTAGAATGGCTATTATCAAAAAGACAAGAAATAACAAGGATGCGGAGAAAAGGGAATCCTTGTGCGCTATTGATGGCAATGTAAATTGGTGCAGCCACTAAGGAAAACAATATGGAGTTTCCTCAAAGATCTAAAAATAGAACTATCATATGATGCAGCAATCCCACTTCCAGGTATTTATCCAAAGGAATCAAAAATATTCAAAAAGCTATGTTCCTCATGTTCATTGTAGCATTATTTATAATAGCCAAGATATGGAAGCAATGTAAGTGTCCATCGATGGATAAAGAAAATGTGGTATGTATGTATATGTACACACACACACAGTGGAATATTATTCAGCTTTAAAAAAAAATGAAATCTTTTGTGCCATTTGTGACAATGTGGATGGACCTTGAGGGCATCATGCTAAGCAAGATAAGTCAAACAGAGAGAGACAAATCTGTACTGTCTCACTTATATGTGGAATCTAAAAAAAAAAAAGAGGTCATAGATACAGAGAACAGATTGGTGGTTGCCAGCGTGAGGGGTGGGAGGACAAGAAGTACAAACTTCCAATTATGAAATAAATAAGTTATAGGATGTAATGTACAGCATGGTGACCATAGTTAACAACACTGTATTGCTTATTTGAAAGTCGC
Source organism: Equus quagga (assembly GCF_021613505.1). Taxonomy (NCBI): domain Eukaryota; kingdom Metazoa; phylum Chordata; class Mammalia; order Perissodactyla; family Equidae; genus Equus; species Equus quagga. Next base: position 59,619,103 of record NC_060271.1, read on the forward strand.
TACAAGAGTAAATCTTAGAAGTTCTCTCAGGGAAAAAGATTGTAACTATGCACAGTGATGGATGTTAACTAGACACATGACGGTGATCATTTTGCAATATATACAAATATGAAGTCATTACGTCGTACACCTGAAACTAATATAATGTTATATGTCAATTATATCTCAATAAAACAATTTAAATAAATAAGTGGCAACAATTTTTTTTTAAGTATGCTTTTTGGTGAGGAAGATTGGCCCTGAGCTAACACCTGTTTCCTGTCTCCTTTTTTTTGTTCTCCAAAGCCCCAGTACTCAGTTGTATATCCTAGTCGTATAGTCTAGTTCTTCTCTGTGGGATGCTGCCGCAGAAGGGCTTGATGAGTGGTGTGTAGGTCCGGGCCCAGGATCCCAAACTGTGAACCCAGGGCCGCCGAAGCAGAATGCATGAACTTAACCACTCAGCCATGGGTCTACCTGCAATTTCTGTTTTTATTGGTCAGTGTGGTAAACTATTCCAAGGCATTTCAAAACCTGCTTTAAACTTGACAAAAACTAGCAGTTTCTGACAGTTCATTACAAATACTGTACCAACACACAAAGTATCAGGGGCTGGTCCCCTGCCATGACTGAGTGAGGATTAACCCCACCATCAACCTCATGAATAAATCTTCCTCACGTCGCCGTTGCCTGTACTGATAAACGATCAGAAGGTGAGATGTGCGGGCCCACAGTAGATCGTGTCACACCACGCAGAAGTGGAGCGCCAAGCAGAAGCCGCATAACTATTGCTTTATCAGCTTCTCAGTGACAGGCCACCCGTTAATTTGGGAATTTCTCCCTCAGTATTTTCCATACCTAGGTTTTAAAGTCTAGGCCCTTGGCTTCAAGACCATTGCAAGGACTGATAGTCATTTTGTCCCTGACAATTTTCTGCATGACAGTTGGCAGATATGACCCATCCAGGGTCTTAAGTGCTACAGTGCAGACTGTCACAACAGATGGTTCAAGTCATCCAACAGCCCAGGGGCAAAAGATGAACCCAGCTGCCAGGACAGACTGTTCAATAAATGCTCCTCGGACAGCGTTCTTTTTTTTTTTTTTTTTAGATGAAATTCACCATTTTAACGATTTTAAAGTGTACAATTCATTGGGTTCTAATATATTCACAATGTTGTGCAACCATCAACACTATCTAATTTGAAAACATTTTATCACCACTCCCCCACCCTGAAAAAAAACCCATACCCATTAGCAGTCACTACCCGCTCTCCCTTCCCCACAGCCCCTGGCCACCACTGATCTACTTTCTCTCTCCATGGATTTGTCTATACTTGACACTTCACATAATAGAATCATAAGATATGTGGCCTTTTGTGTCTGGCTTCTTTCACACAGAACAATGTTTTCAAGGTTAACAGATGTTGTGACATATATCAGTGCCTCATTCCTTCTTATGGCTGAATAATATTCCATTATGTGAATAGACCACATTTTATTTATCCATTCATGAGTGGATCGACATCTGGATTGTTTCCACTTTTTGGCTGTTGTGAATAATGCTGTGTACATAATGCATCCATGTAAAAGTTTTTGTGTGAACATATGTTTTCAATTCTTTTGGGCATTACCTAGGAGTGGAATTGCTGGGTCTTCTGGTAAATCTATTTAACTTTTTTAAGAAACTGCCAAACTGTTTTCCAAAGAAGTTGAACCATTTAACATTCCCACCAACAATATATAAGGGTTCCAATATCTTCATATTTGTTATTGTTCATTGTTTTGAAGCATTATCTCATTGTGGTTTTAAATTGCACTTACCTAATGATTAATAATGTTGAGCATCTTTTCATATGCGTATTAGCTATTTGTGTGTCTTTAAAGAAATGCCTATTCAAATCCTTTCTCTATTTTTAATTGGGTTAGTTTTTATTGTTGAGTTGTTAGAGCTGTTTATATATTTTGTATATTAGACCCTTATCAGATATGCAATTTGCAAATACTCGCCCCCATTCCATGGGTTGTCTTTTCACCTTTGACACACTTTCTTGCACAAAGTTTCTAAGTTTGATGAAGTCCAACTTCATTTTTTCTTTTGTTGCTTGTGCTCTTAGCATCATCTCTAAGAAATCATTGTCTAAGCCAAGGTCACAAAGAGCTACACTTATATTTCTTTCTAAGAGTTTATAGTTTTAGCTCTTAAATTTAGGTTTTGAATTTTGAGTTAATTTTGTTATTTTGAGTTAACCCCATTTTGAGTTAATTTTTGTAATGTTTTTGCCAGTGGAGAGTGTTGTAAAAAATGCAATATCTGCAAAGTGAAATAAAGCAAAGTATAATAAAATGAGATATGCCTGTAATAACATCAAACAGAATAAAATACTTAGGAATTAACTTAACCCAGGAGGTGAAAGACTTGTACAGTGAAAACTACAAAATGTCACTGAAAGGAATTAAAGACACATATTAACGGAAACACATCCCATGTTCATGAGTTGGAAGACTTACTGTTGTTAAGATGTCAACAGCACCCAATGCAATCTACAGAATCAATGTAATCTGTATCAAAATCCCAATGAATTACAGAACTAGAAACTCCATCCTAAAAATCATATGGAATCTCAAGGGACCCTGAATAGTCAAAACAATCTTGAAAGAAAGGAACACATTTGGAGGGCTCACACTTCATGATTTCAAAACATAATACACGCTAGAGTAATCAAAACAGTGTGGTACTGGCATAAAGACAGATATGTAGACCAACAGATAGGAATAGATTGCAGAGTGACATCAGCATCATGGCAGAGTCACCTTGCCCAGGACTCTCCTCCCTCCAACATACAACAAAAAGGAGCAACCATATTCCAACAGAAGATATCCTAATAACACAGGAATCCCCAGACAGTCATGGCAGCCAAACGATGGAGGGCGGAGAGGCTGGAGCCCCCCTCGGAAGAGCTGGAATGGGGTAAGAGAGAACTTGACTGCCTCTCCTAAAGACTGTGGTTGCTGCCAGGAGGCTCCATGAGGGAAGGAGTGAGGGAGGGGTCACGCATCTGCAGGATCACCCAGGACTCCCTAGGGCCCTTGAAGCCTAGAGGGAAGCCCACTAACGGGGCGAAAGCTCTCACGTGGGGTGACCTCATCAAACTAGGACCCCAGGAAACCAGGGGAGCTATCAAGAGCTGAGTGGGAACTCCAGTCTGCGCACAAGAGAAAATGCCCCCCACCTCCACCCCAACCCGCGCTGTGGCACACCATCTCGTCTCGGGGCTCAGAATACATGGCTCTTGACCCCGATGTAGTGGCAATAGGCTGTAACTGCAACTGAATAATATCACAATGGGCAAAACCCATAGTTACAGCATCCGGCAATTCATCAAAACTCCAGACCAGAGGGAAAACAATAAATACCAAGAATTATGTCCTGAGGACTCAGAAGTAAATAAACTAAATGACAATGAATTCAGAATAGCTATCGTCAAAAACTCAATGAGGTAAAAGAGAATATAGAGAAACAATTGAACAAGTTCATGAGCTACTTCACAAAAGACATTGAAACTATAAAGAAGAATCAATCAGAAATACTAGAGATGAAAGACACAATGGAAGAGATAAAACAAAGTATGGATTCTCTGAATGCTCGTGTGGACACCACAGAGGAACGAATCAGCATAATCAAAGATAGACATGTTGAATTGCTCCAGACAGAGAAAGAGAGAGAACTGAGACTAAAAAGAAATGAAAAAAGTCTCCGAGAAATAGCCAACTCAATGAGGAAATGCAACATAAGAATTATAGGTATCCAAGAAGGCGAACAGAAGGAGAATGGAGGAGAAAGCATGCTCAAAGAAATAATAGCAGAGAACTTCCCAAACCTAGGGAATGAGAGAGAAATGTGTGTGGAAGAAGCATTCAGATCTCCTAGATTTGTCAGTGTAAAAAGACCTACTGCAAGGCATATAGTAGTAAAACTGGCAAAAATGAACGACAAAGAAAGAATACTCAGGGAAGCCAGACAGAAGAAAGTAACCTACAAAGCAACCCCTCTCAGACTTTCAGTGGATTTCTCTGCAGAAACCTCACAAGCTAGGAGAGACTGGAATGACATATTCAAAATTTTAAAAGATAAAAATCTTCAGCCAAGAAAACTCTATCCAGAAAAAAATATCCTTCAGATATGAGGGAGAAATTAAATCTTTCGCAGACAAAGAAAAGCTAAGGGACTTCATAGCCGCGAGACACTCCCTACAAGAAATCCAAAGAAGGCCCTCATACCTGAAAAAAAGAAAAAAGGGAGAAAGGGTCACAAAACACAGAGTAAGGACACAAATAGATAGAATCAGAATAGGATAGCAAATATTCAAATATAACATTAGGCTAAAGGGAAGGAAAACACCAAAAACAAAGACAACCTTGTCACTTTAACCACAAACTCACAACACAAGTTGGAATAAGATATGAGAATAATAACTTAGGAGGGGAGGAGGAAAGGGACTGAATTAGTTTAGGCTAAGGAAATAAGAGGCCACCAGAAAATGGACTATCTTATACACGAGATTCTGAATACAAACTTAAGGGTAGCTACAAAACTAAAAAGCAGAACAGAGACACAAAAAATAAATAAGGAAAAAACTAAGAAACACAGCAGAAGAAACTGCAGTAATCAATGGGTAGACCAAAACACACAGGATGAGAAGCAAAGGAAATGCAGGACAACTGGAAAACAAGTGACAGAATGACAGCATTAAGCCCTCATACATCAATAATCACTCTCAATGTAAACGGATTTAACTCTCCAATAAAAAGACACAGAGTGGCAAGATGGATTAAAGAACAGGATCTAACAATTTGTTGCCTCCAGGAAACACGTCTCAGCTCCAGTGACAAATACAGGCTCAGAGTGAAGGGGTGGAAGACAATACTCCAGCTAATAGCAAACAAAAGAGAGCAGGTGTCGCAATACTTATATCAGACAAAGTAGATTTCAAGATAAGGCAGGTAAAGAGAGACAAAGAGGGCAGTATATAATGATCAAAGGGACACTACATCAAGAAGAAATAATGCTTATAAACATTTATGCACCCAACACAGGAGCAGCAAACTTCATAAAACAACTGTTAACAAACCTAGGGGGCTGGCCCGGTGGCACAGTGGTTAAGTCCACACATTCTGCTTCGGGAACCTGGGGTTCACTGGTTTGGATCCTGGGTGTGGACATGACACCGCTTGGCAAGCCATGCAGTGGTAGGCATCCCACATATAAAGTAGAGGAAGATGAGCATGGATGTTAGCTCAGGGCCAGTCTTCCTCAGCAAAAAGAGGAGGATTGGCAGCAGTAGTTAGCTCAGGGCTAATCTTCCTCAAAAGAAACCTAAAAGAAGATATCAAAAATAACACAATAATAGTAAGGGACCACAACAACCCACTCACATCATTGGACAGATCATCCAGACAGAAAATCAACAAGGAAACAGTGGAATTAAATGAAAAGCTAAAACAGTTGGACTTAATAGACATATATAGGACACTCCATCCCAAAACAGCAGAATACACATTCTTCTAAAGTGAGCACGGAACATTCTCTTGCCTTGTTTGGAAACAAGGCAAGCCTCTATAAATTTTAAAAAATTGAAATAATAACAGCCATCTTCTCCGATCATAATGCTATAAAAGCTAGAAATTAATTACAAGAAAAAAGCTGAGAAAGGGACAAAGATGTGGAGACTAAACAATATGTTATTGAATAAGCAATGGATCATTGAAGAAATTAAAGAAGAAATCAAAAAATTTCTGGAGACAAGTGAAAATGATAACATGCCAGACCAACTCATATGAGATACAGCAAAAGTTGTGTTAAGAGGGAAATTCATCGCAATACAGGCACACCTTAACAAACAAGTAAAATCCCAAATAAGCAATCTCAAATTACACCTAACTTAATTAGAAAAAGAAGAACAATCAAAGCCCAAAGTCAACAGAAGGAGAGAAATAATAAAAATCAGAGCAGAAATAAATGCTATTGAAACAAAAAAGGCAGTAGAAAGGATCAATGTAACAAAGAGCTCGTTCTTTGAGAAGATAAATAAAATTGACAAACCCCTAGCCAGACTTACAAAGAAAAAAATAGAGAAAAATCAAATAAACAAAATCAGAAATGAAAGAGGAGAAATAACAAGAGATTCCGTAGAAATACAACACATTATAAGAGAATACTACGAAAAACTATATGCCAACAGAATGGATAACCTAGAGGAAATGGATAAATTCTTAGACTCTTACAACCTCCCAAAGCTGAGTCAAGAATAAACAGACAATCTGAACAGACCAATCACAAGGAAAGAGATTGAAACAGCAATCAAAAGCATCCCAAAGAATAAAACCCCAGGACCAGACAGTTTTCCTGGGGAATTCTACCAAACTTTCAGAGAGGATTTAATACTTGTCCTTTTCAAGCTATTCCAAAAAATTAGGGAGGATGGAACACTTCCTAACACATTCTATGAGGCCAACATCATGCTGATACCAAAGCCTGACAAGGACAGCATGAAAAAGGAGAACTACAGGCCAATATCACTGATGAACATAGATGCAAACTTCTCAACAAAATTTTGGCAACCTGAATTCAGCAATTCATCAAAAGGATCGTACATCGTGATCAAATAGCAGGGACACAGGGATGGTTCAACATCCGCAAATCAATCAACGTGATACACTACCTCAACAAACTGAGAAATAGAAACCACATGATCATCTCAATAGATGCAGAGAAAGCATTTGACAAGATCCAACAGCCATTTATGATAAAAACTCTGAACAAAATGAGGATAGAAGGAAATTACCTCAACATAATAAAGGCCATATATGACATCATACTCAATGGGCAAAACCTGAGCGCCATCCCCCTGAAAACAGGAACGAGACAAGGATGCCCTCTATCACCACTCTTATTCAACATAGTACTGGAGGTCCTGGCCAGAGAAATCAGGCAAGAAAAAGGAATAAAAGGAATCCAAATGGGGGGGAAGAAGTGAAACTCTCGCTGTTTGCAGACGACATGATCTTATATGTAGAAAACCCAAAAGAATCCATTGGAAAACTGTTAGAAATAATCAACAACTACAGCAAAGTTGCAGGGTATAAAATCAACTTACATAAATCAGTAGCATTTCTATACTCTAAGAACAAACTAACAGAAAAAGAACTCAAGAACACAATACGATTCACAATCGCAACAAAAAGAATAAAATACCTTGGGGTGAATTTAACTAAGGAAGTGAAAGACCTATACCAAGAAAACTACAAGACTATCTTGAAAGAAATTGATGACAACATAAAGAGATGGAAAGACATTCCATGCACATAGAAGAATAAACATAGTTAAAATGTCCATACTACCTAAAGCAATCTACAGATTCAACACAATCCCAATCAGAATCCCAATGACACTCTTCACAGAAATAGAACAAAGAATCCTAAAATTCATATGGGACAACAAAAGACCCCGAATTGCTAAAGCAATCCTGAGAAAAAAGAACAAAGCTGGAAGCGTCACAATCCCTGACTTCAAAACATGCTACAAAGCTACAGTAATCAAAACAGCATGGTACTGGTACAAAAACAGGTGCACAGATCAATGGAACAGAACTGAAAGCCCAGAAATAAAACCACACATCTATGGACAGGTAATCTTCAACAAAGGAGCTGAGGGCATACAATGGAGAAAAAAAGTCTCTTCAACAAATGGTGCTGGGGAAACTGAAAAAGTTTCCCACATGTAAAAGAGTGAAAATTGACCATTCTTTTTCACCATTCACCAAAATAAACTCTAAATGGATCAAAGACCTAAAGATAAGACCTGAAACCATAAGGCTTCTAGAAGAAAATGTAGGCAGTACACTCTTTGACATCAGTATTAAAAGGATCTTTTCAGACACTGTGTCTTCTCAGACAAGGGAAACAATAGGAAGAATAAACAAATAGGACTTCATCAGACTAAAGAGCTTCTGCAAGGCAAGGGAAAACAGGATTGAAAACAAAAACAACCCACTAATTGGGAAAAAATATTTGCAAGTCATATATCTGACAAAGGGTTAATCTCCATAATATATAAAGAACTCACACAACTCAACAACAAAAAATCAAACAACCCAATCAAAAAATGGGCATGGGACATGAACAGCCATTTCTCCAAAGAAGATATACTGATGGCCAATAGGCACATGAAAAGATGTTCGTCATCGCTGTGCATCAGGGAAATGTAAATCAAAACTACACTAAGATACCACCTTACACCCATTAGAATGGCAAAAATAACCAAAACAAAAAGTAACAAATTTTGGAGAGGTTGTGGAGAAAAAGGAACCCTCATACACTGCTGGTGGGAATGCAAACTGGTGCAGCCACTCTGGAAAACAGTATGGAAATTTCTCAAAAAATCAAAAATAGAAATACCATATGACCCAGCCATCCCACTACTGGGTATCTACCCAAAGAACTTGAAATCAGCAATTCCAAAAGTTCCATGCACCCCTGTGTTCGTTGCAGCATTATTTACAACAGCCAAGACATGGAAGCAACCTAAGTGCCCATCAACAGATGATTGGATAAAGAAGATAGGGTATATATACACAATGGAATACTACTCAGCCATACAAAAGGATACAATCATCCCATTCACAACAACATGGATGGACCTTGAGGGTATTATGTTAAGTGAAATAAGCCAGATAGAGAGGGACAATCTCTGTATGACTCCACTCATATGTGGAAGTTAAACATGTAGACAAAGAGAACAGATTAGTGACTACCAGAGGAAAGGGGGCATGGGGGCAGGCACAAAGGGTGAAGTGGTGCACCTACAACACGACTGACAAACAATAATGTACAACTGAAATTTCACAAGGGTGTAAACTATCATAATCTCAATAAAAAGTTAAAAAAAAAAAGAATAGATTGCATAGAAATAAACCCTCACATGTATAGTTAAACGATGTTTGAGAAGGGTGCCAAGACCATTATGAGGAAATGACAGACTTTTCAATAAGTGATGTTGGGAAAACTGGATACCCATGTGCAAAAGAATAAAACTGTGCTCTTAATTTACACTGTATCCAAAAATTATTCCAAATGGATCAAGGACCTAAACGTAAGTGCTAAAACTATAAAACTCTGAGAAGAAACATAGGGGGAAATCTTCACGACATTGGGTTTGGTAATGATATTTAGAATATGATAGCAAAAGCAAAAGAAAAAAAAGAAAAGATACATAAATTGGACTTCATCAAAAGTAAGACCTTTTGCACATCAAAGCATACTAACAACATAGAGAAAAGGCAACCCATGGAGTGGGAGAACATATTTGCAAATCATATATCTGACAAGGGGTTAATATCTAGAATGTATAAATAACTACTATAACTCGACAACACACACACATACAACTTTAATTAAAAATGGGCAAAGGATTTTAACAGATATTCCTCTGCAAAGGATATGCAAATAACCAAAAAGCACGTGAAAAGATGCTCAACATCATTGGTCATTAGGGAAATGCAAATCAAAACCACAAGGAGATATCACTTCACACCCATTAGGATGACTACGATATAAAAAAAAAAAAAAAGAAAATAGCAAGTGTTAGTGAGGATGTAAAGAAATTTAGACCCTTCCGCATTTCTGGTGGGAACGTAAAATTATGCAGCTGCTGTAGAAAAAAATTTGGTAGTTCCTCAAAAAATTAAAGATAAAATTACCATATGATCCAGCAATTCTACTTCTCGGTATATACATTCCAAAAAGATGTGAAAGCAGAGACTCAAAAACAAGATACTTTTGCCCCCACGTTCACTGCAACGTTCATCACAATAGCCAAAATGTGGAAGCTGTCTAAGTGTAACTGACAGATGACGGGATCAACAAAACGTGGTGTAGACACGCAATGGAATGTCATTCAGCCTTTAAAAGGAAGGAACTTCTGACATATGCTGCAACATGGATACACCTTGAAGATATTATGCTAATGGAAATAAGCCAAAAGGACAAATATTGTTTTATTCCACTTAAATGAAATATCTAGAATAGGCAAACGCATAGAGACAGAAAGTAGAATGATGGTTCCTGGGCTGGGGGGAGGGTGTAAAAGAGCGTTACAGTTTACTGGGTATAGTTTCAGTTTTGTAAGATTAAAACACTTTGGAAATGGATGGTGGTGATGGTTGCAGAAAATGTGAATGTGATTAATACCACAGAGCCGTACATTTAAAAATGGTAAATCTTATGTGAAGTTCATTTTACCACAATAAAGAAATGTTTAACTCTTCATCAAATCCAAAGTTATCTAGATTTTCTCCTGTTTCCTTCTAGAAGTTTTATAGTTTCGCGTTTTACATTTAAGTCGATGATCTATTTTGAGTTAATTTTGGGGAGAGGTGTAAATGTGTCTTGGTTCATTATTTCGCATATGGATATCCAATTGTTCCAGCACCATTTGTTGAAAAGACCATAATTACTGCATTTAATTGTCAGTCTTTGCTTCTTTGTGCAAGGTCAGTTGACTACGTTTGTGTGTATCTATTTCTGGGCCCTCTATCCTACCCCATTGATTTATGCATCTGTTCCTTTGACATCATCTGATCTTGATTGTAGCTTTATAGTTAGTCTTGAAATCAAGTATTGTGTGTTTCCTCCAACTTTGTTCTTTTTATTTTTTTGAGGAAGATTAGCCCTGAGCTAACTGCTGCCAATCCTCCTCTTTTTGCTGAGAAAGACTGGCCCTGAGCTAACATCCGTGCCCATCTTCCTCTACTTTATACGTGGGAAGCCTACCACAGCATGGCCTACCAAGCGGTGCCATGTCTGCACCCAGAATCCGAACCAGCAAACCCTGGGCCGCTGAAGCGAAACATGTGCCCTTAACCACTGCGCCACTGGGCCGGCCCCATCTTTTTATTCAGTATTATATTGACTAGCCTAGGTCTTTTGCCTTTCCATATAAGCTTTAGAATCATTGGACTTATATAGAATAACTGTGTATTCATTTTTTTTAAGTTGTGGGTTTTTTTAAGTTTATCTTTAAAATATAGTAAAATATATATAACACAAAATTTACTATTTTAGCAATTTTCAGGTGTACAATTCAATGCTATTGATGATATTCACAATGTTGTGCAACTATCATCACTATTTCCAAAATTTTTCCATCATTCCAAACAAACTCTGTACACATTAACCAATAATTCCTCATTCCCCCTCCCCTCAGCCCCCGTGACCGCTAGTCCACTTTCTGTCTCTAGGAATTTTCCCATTCTAGATATTTCATATAAGTGGAATCATACAGTATTTGTCCGTTTGTGTCTGGCATATTTCACTCAGCATAAATGTTTTCAGGCTTCCTCCATGTCGTAGCATGTGTCAATACTTTACTCCTTTTTATGGCTGAACAGTATTCCACTGCACGTACATACCATAAACTGTTTCTCCCTTCATCGGTTGGTAGACATTTGGGTTGTTTCCACCTTTGGGCTGCTGTGAATAACACTGCAATGAAAACTGGGGTACAAGTGTCTGAGTCCTTGCTTCCAATTATTCTAGGTCTGTACTCAGAACTGGAATTGCTGGATCACATGACAATTCTGTGTTCAGCTTCGTGAGGACCCACCAAGTTGTTTTCCACAGTGCTGCGCCACTTACATTCCCACAAGCAATACTTGAGGGTGCCAGTTTCTCCACATCCTCACCAATACTTTTCTGGGGTTTTTTTTATTTTTAAAGTTTTTTATTCTAGCCATCTTAGTGGATATAAAGTGGTACCTCATTGTGGTTTTGATTTGCATTTCCCTAATGACTGATGATGTTGAGCCTCTTTTCATGGGCTTATTGACCATTTTTATATCTTCTTTCAAGAAACGTCTATTCAGGAGCAAAATGGCGGGGTGAGCTGACCCGGGATTCTCTCCCCTCCAAAATACAACAAAAGATTGGAAGAACTGAATTTCAGAGAATAAACATAATGCCAGCTCGTTAGAGACCTACAATACCAAGAGGGCGGAGATCATAACCTTGCTTACACCCTCGGAGGCGCTGGAACGGTAGGAAAGAACATCTCTCCCTCCCCTAGAGTCTGCAATCGCTGCAGCGCGGGTTGGGAGGGAGCAGGGGAGGGCCGCGCGACCAGGGAATCATCCAGGACTCCTGCCGCTGATTCAGTGGAGACCCGCTGACAGGGGGAAAGCTTCCATCAGCAGGGACCCCATAAATCACGGGCCTTGGGAGACCAGAGAACAGAACTGATCTGAACCCAGACCGGCCCGTGTGAGTAACAGCCCCTCCCCCCCAGCAAAGCCAGTGGGCGCAGCGATCTTGCCCCAAGGCGGAGAGCTAACACGCCGCTCTTGACCCCCATCTAGTGGCGACAGGCTGTAACTGCAACTGAATTCTACCACCATGAGAAAAAACCGCTCCTCTACCATCCAGCAATTTATAAAAGCCCCAGACCAGAAGGAAAACAATAAAAACACAGAATTAAGTCCTGAGGACTTGGAATTAGGTAAACTAAGTGATAATGAGTTCAGAGCAGCTATAATCAAAAAACTCAATGAGGTAGAGAGAAAGATAGAGAAACAAGCCGAGTTCTGGAGTTACTTCACAAAAGAGATTGAAATCATAAAGAAGGATCAAACAGAATTACTTGAGATGAAAAACACAATGGACCAGATAAAACAGAATACGGATTGCCTGAATGCCGGTGTAGACAACATAGAGGAGAAAATTAGCATAATCGAGGACACACAGGCTGAATGGTGCCAGACAGAGGAAGAAAGAGAACTAAGAATTTTAAAAAATGAGGAAAATCTCCGAGAGATAATGGATTCAATGAGGAGTAAGAACATAAGGATCATAGGAATTCCCGAGAATATGGAAAAGGAAAATGGAGCAGAAAGTGTGCTTAACGAAATTATTGAAGAGAACTTCCCAAATCTAGGGATTGACAGAGAAATGTGTGTAGAGGAGGGTTTTAGATCTCCTAGATTTGTCAATGTAAAAAGACCTACTGCAAGGCACATAGTAGTAAAGTTGGCAAAAAGGAACGATAAGGAAAGAATACTCAGGGAAGTAAGAAAAAAAAAAGAGAATAACGTATAAAGGAGCCCCTATCAGACTGTCAGTGGATTTCTCTACAGAAACCCTGCAAGCTAGGAGAGAATGGAGTGACATATTCAAAGCTTTAAAGGATAAAAATCTTCAGCCAAGAATACTCTATCCAGCAAGAATTTCCTTCAGATATGAGGGAGAAATTAAATCTTTTCCAGACAAACAAAAGTTAAGGGAATTTGTAACCAAAAGCCCTCCATTACAAGAAATCCTCAAGAAGGCTCTCATACCTGAGAAAAGAAAAAAGGGAGAAAGGGGACACAAGCCACAGACTAGGGAGACCGATGGATAGAACCAGAACAGGATAGCAAATATTCAGCTATAGCATTAGGGTAAAGGTAAGGAAACTACCAAAACAAGGACGATCTTAGCACTCTAACTACCAATTAATAAGACGAGTTGGAATAAAAAATGAAAATAATTATTTAGGAGGGGAAGAGCAAAGGGTCTAAATCAGTATTGGTCGAGTAAGTAAGAGACCACCAGAGAATAGACTATATTATACATGAGATTCTAAATACAAACTTCAAGGTAGACACTAAAATAAAGTACAGAACAGAGTCACAAATCATAAATAAGGAAAAATCTAAGAAACCCAGCATAAGAAATTGCAGTATTAAATGGGTAGTCTAAAGCAAACAGGAAAAGAAATGCAGGAAAACAAGATAATGAGCAACAGATTAACAGCACTAAGTCCACATGCATCAATAATCACTCTCAACGTGAACGGATTGAACTCTCCAATAAAAAGACACAGAGTGGCAAAATGCATTAAAGAACACGATCCAACAATTTGTTGCCTCCAGGAAACACACCTCAGCCCCAAGGACAAACACAGACTCAGGGTGAAGGGGTGGAGGACAATACTTCAAGCAAATAGCAAGGAAAAAAAGGCAGGTGTTGCAATTCTCATATCAGACCAAGTGGATTTCAAAATAAGACAGGTAAAGAGAGACACAGAGGGACAATATATGATGATCAAAGGGACACTTCATCAAGAAGAAATAACACTTATAAATATCTATGCACCCAACACAGGAGCACCAAGATTCATAAAGCAACTATTAACAGACCTAAAGGAAGATGTTAAAAACAACACAATAATAGTAGGGGACCTCAACACCCCACTCACATCAATGGACAGATCATCCAAACAGAAAATCAACAAGGAAATGGTGGAATTAAATGAAAAACTAAAACAATTGGACTTAATAGGCATATATAGATCACTTCACCCTGAAAGAGCTGAATACACATTCTTCTCAAGTGCACATGGAACATTCTCTAGGATAGACCATATGTTGGGAAACAAGGCAAGCCTCTACAAATTTAAAAAAATTGAAATAATAACAAGCATCTTCTCAGATCATAGTGCTATAAGGCTAGAAATTAATTACAAGAAAAAAGCTGAGAAAGGCACAAAGATGTGGAGACTAAACAACACACTACTGAACAAGCAATGGATCATTGAAGAAATTAAAGAAGAAATAAAAAAATACCTGGAAACAAATGAAAATGATAGCATGCCATACCAACTCATATGGGATACAGCAAAAGCTGTATTAAGAGGAAAATTCATCACAATACAGGCACATTTTAACAAACAAGAAAAATCCCAAATAAGCAACCTTAAAGAACACCTAACTGAACTAGAGAAAAAAGAACAAATGAAGCCCAAAGTCAGCAGAAGGAGAGAAATAATAAAAATCAGAGCAGAAATAAATACTATTGAAATGAAAAAGGCAGTAGAAAGGATCAATGAGACAAAGAGCTGGTTTTTTGAGAAGATAAATAAAATTGACAAACCACTAGCCAGACTTACAAAGAAAAAAAGGGAGAAAGCTCAAATAAACAAAATCAGAAATGAGCGAGGAGAAATAACAACAGACTCTGCAGAAATACAACAGATTATAAGAGAATACTACGAAAAACTATATGCCAACAGAATGGATAACCTAGAGGAAATGGATAAGTTCTTGGACTCCTACAATCTCCCAAAGCTCACTCAAGAAGAGGCAGACAATTTGAACAGACCAATCACAAGGAAAGAGATTGAAACAGCAATCAAAAGCATCCCAAAGAATAAAACCCCAGGACCAGACAGTTTTCCTGGGGAATTCTACCAAACTTTCAGAGAGGATTTAATACCTGTCCTTTTCAAGCTATTCCAAAAAATTAGGGAAGATGGAACACTTCCTAACACATTCTATGAGGCCAACATCACACTGATACCAAAACCTGACAAGGACACCACAAAAAAAGAGAACTACAGGCCAATATCACTGATGAACATAGATGCAAAAATTCTAAACAAAATTTTGGCAACCAGAATTCAGCAATTCATCAAAAGAATCATACATCATGATCAAGTGGGATTCATACCAGGGACACAGGGATGGTTCAACATCCGCAAATCAATCAACGTGATACACCACATCAACAAACTGAGGAATAAAAACCACATGATCATCTCAATAGATGCAGAAAAGGCATTTGACAAGATCCAACAGCCATTTATGATAAAAACTCTAAACAAAATGGGCATAGAAGGAAACTACCTCAACATAATAAAGGCCATATACGACAAACCCATAGCCAACATCATACTCAATCGGCAAAAACTGAACGCCATCCCCCTGAAAACAGGAACGAGACAAGGATGCCCTCTATCACCACTCTTATTTAACATAGGACTGGAGGTCCTGGCCAGAGCAATCAGGCAAGAAAAAGGAATAAAAGGAATCCAAATAGGGAGGGAAGAAGTGAAACTCTCGCTGTTTGCAGACGACATGATCTTATATGTAGAAAACCCCAAAGAATCCATTGGAAAACTGTTAGAAGTAATCAACAACTACAGCAAAGTTGCAGGGTATAAAATCAATTTGCATAAATCAGTAGCATTTCTATACTCCAGTAATGAACCAACAGAAAAAGAACTCAAGAATACAATACCATTCACAATCGCAACAAAAAGAATAAAATACCTTGGGGTAAATTTAACTAAGGAAGTGAAGGACCTATATAATGAAAATTACAAGGCCTTTCTGAGAGAATTGGATGATGGCATAAGGAGATGGAAAGACATTCCATGTACATGGATTGGAAGAATAAACATAGTTAAAATGTCCGTTCTACCTAAAGCAATCTACAGATTCAACGCCATCCCAATCAGAATCCCAATGACATTCTTTACAGAATTAGAACAAAGAATCCTAAAATTCATATGGGGCAACAAAAGACCCCGAATTTCTAAAGCAATCCTGAGAAAAAAGAACAAAATGGGAGGCATCACAATCCCTGACTTCAAAACATACTACAAAGCTACAGTAATCAAAACAGCGTGGTACTGGTACAAAAACAGGTGCACAGATCAATGGAACAGAATTGAAAGCCCAGAAATAAAACCACACATCTATGGACAGCTTATCTTTGATAAAGGAGCTGAGGGCATACAATGGAGAAAAGAAAGTCTTTTCAACAAATGGTGCTGGGAAAACTGGAAAGCCACATGTAAAAGAATGAAAATTGACCATTCTTTTTCACCATTCACCAAAATAAAGTCAAAATGGATCAAAGACCTAAAGGTGAGACCTGAAACCGTAAGGCTTCTGGAAGAAAACGTAGGCAGTACACTCTTTCACATCAGTATTAAAAGGATCTTTTCAGACACCATGCCTTCTCAGAGAAGGGAAACAATAGAAAGAATAAACAAATGGGACTTCATCAGATTAAAGAGCTTCTTCAAGGCAAAAGAAAACAGGATTGAAACAAAAAAACAACCCACTAACTGGGAAAAAATATTTGCAAGTCATATATCTGACAAGGGCTTAATATCCATAATATATAAAGAACTCTCACAACTCAACAACAAAACATCAAACAACCCAATCAAAAAATGGGCTGGAGACATGAACAGACATTTCTCCAAAGAAGATATACTGATGGCCAATAGGCACATGAAAAGATGCTCATCATCGCTGATCATCAGGGAAATGCAAATCAAAACTACACTAAGATATCACCTTACACCTGTTAGAATGACAAAAATATCTAAAACTAATAGCAACAAATGTTGGAGAGGTTGCGGAGAAAAAGGAACCCTCATACACTGCTGGTGGGAATGCAAACTGGTGCAGCCACTATGGAAAACAGTATGGAGATTCCTCAAAAAATTAAAAATAGAACTACCATACGATCCAGCCATCCCACTGCTGGGTATTTATCCAAAGAGCTTGAAGTCAGCAATCCCAAAAGTCCTGTGCACCCCAATGTTTATTGCAGCACTGTTTACAATAGCCAAGACATGGAAGCAACCTAAGTGCCCATCAGCAGACAAGTGGATAAAGAAGATGTGGTACATATATACAATGGAATACTACTCAGCTGCAAAACAGAACAAAATCATTCCATTTGCAATAACATGGATGGACCTTGAGAGAATTATGTTGAGTGAAATAAGCCAGCGAGAGAAGGATAATCTGTGTATGACTCCACTCATATGAGGAATTTAAAATTGTGGACTAAGAACAGTTCAGTGGATACCAGGGGAAAGGTGGGGTGGGGGGTGGGCACAAAGGGTGAAGTGGTGCACCTACAACATGACTGATGAACATTAATGTACAAGTGAAATTTCACAAGATTGTAACCTATCAATAACTCAATAAAAAAATAAAAAAGAAAAAAAAAAAAAGAAACAT
This sequence comes from Equus quagga, assembly GCF_021613505.1. Taxonomy (NCBI): domain Eukaryota; kingdom Metazoa; phylum Chordata; class Mammalia; order Perissodactyla; family Equidae; genus Equus; species Equus quagga. Next base: position 59,636,931 of record NC_060271.1, read on the forward strand.
CTATTCAAGGGGCTGGCCCGGTGGCGCAGTGGTTAAGTACGCCCGTTCTGCTTCTTGGCGGCCTGGGTTCGCCGGTTTGGATCCCGGGTGCAGACATGGCACCGCTTGGCAAAAGCCATGCTGTGGTAGGCGTCCCTTGTATAAAGTACAGGAAGATGGGCATGGATGTTAGCGGAGGGCCAGTCTTCCTCAGCAAAAGAGAAAGATTGGCAGTAGTTAGCTCAGGGCTAATCTTCCTCAAAAAAAAAGAAAGAAACGTCTATTCAAGTCCTGTGCCCAGTTTTTAATTGGGTTGATTGTCTTTTTGTTGTCAAATTGCAGGTTTCCTTTATCCATTCTGGATGTTAAGTCCTTATCAGATATATGTTTTGCAAATATTTTTTCCAATTCTGTGGGCTGTCTTTTCATTTTCATGATAATGTCCTTTGATTCCCAAAAGTTTTAAATTTTCATAAAGCCCAATTTATCTAGGTTTCTTTTGTTGCTCATGCTTTCGGTATCACATCTGAGAACCCACTGCCAAATCCAAGGTCATGAAGATTTACTCCTCCGTTTTCTCCCAAGAGCATTACGATGTTAGCGCTTGTATTTAGGCCTCTGCCCCATTGTCAGTTAACTTTTCCACACGGCCTGAGGTCGAGGTCTGCCTTCATTCTTTTGCACGTGGAAATGCAGTCGTCTGTCCCAGCAGCATTTGTTGAAAAGACTATCTCTTCCCTAATGAGTGGACTTAGTACCCTTTCAAAAACCACTGGGCCACAGATGTATGGGTTTATTTCTGGACTCTGTTTGGTCCCCTTGGGTGACAGGAAACTCACCCCCTCTAAAGTCAACTCTTTCCAGATTGGGGAGTGCTCATAGTTTTCCTAAAATGGAGCCAGAATCTGCCTTCCCTGGATCGTCCCCCGTTATTCTCTGTTCTCTCTTTGGGTCCATGGAGACCCTCACTTCCCTCCGGCTCTGGAAACCCTTAGGGATTTAACGGATCAGCTGTCACGTTCCTCCACTTCCCTACTCTGTTTTCCTCCACGGAAGGAAGTCATATTTATTAAGCACCTACCATGTGCCAGGCTTATGCATTTTCCCACTTCACACCCATCACCACCTAGAGAGTAAGTGTGATTACTACCCCCGGTTTACAGATGAGAAAACGGAGGCTCCAAGAGGCTGCGTGACCTGCCTGAGGGCCCACAACAGCCTCCAGAGCCCAAGGATTTTCTAATACCCCAGCCGACAGCTTGCCGAGGTGTAAGCTTACACTTCTTGTTCCAAGGACGCAGTTTTGAGTTTGTTTGGTTGTCTGAAGGGTAGAGGTCAGTCTCCCCAGCAGACAGAGGAAAAAGCTGTCCGGCCAGCACCCGGCCAGCAGCGAGGCAGAGCCAAGATCAGCACCCTGGCAGCCAGATGCAGAGGAGTGGAGAGGATTCAGCCAGTAGTTTATAATTCTCCCTCCTGGCTGTGTGTCCGTGAGCAGGTAAGGCCACCTCTCTGAGCTTCCATTTCCTCCTCCGTGAAACGTTTACAGATGATAAAATTGGACTTCTCTTCAAGTTAGCAAACCAAGTAGACACTGAAACCGCCCATCCCACTCCAAACACTGAGAAATGACGGGAAAACACTAACGTGAGCCAGAGATCACAGCAGAGGTGCCCAGGGACAAGGGCACAAGCCCCACCCACAGGAAGCCAGAAACAGTGCCGGGCCCCCTCATATACGAGGTCAAGAGCGTGTGCTCTCATGAGGCCCTGACCAGGTGCACGTGGGACACAGATCCTGAAGTGACAATGGGTTCACAACCACTTCAGCAAGTTCCCACAAACTCCCAAAGGGAAGAACTGACATCTGAGGAAACAGAATCACAGCGTCTAAAAAGGGCTTAGCAACAAATATATTAAATGGCTCAAAGAGATAAAGGAGGTGATAATAGCTACAAAACAAGAACAGGAGAATATGAAACAAAACCAGCCAGATAAGAAAGAGCTCCGATAGAAGGAGTGCAGTTGCTAGAATGAAAACTCAACAGGTGGGGAAGCAGAAACTCCGAGCTGGGAAGGAATTGAACAAGGTCACACTGGATCCTAGTAGCAGCCGTGGGACTAGAACCACGGCTGAGCTCAGGAGTCAGGTTCTCCAAGGAGAAGGGATGTTCTGTGTTTTCCTCTCTCTCTTTCTTGTTTCTGTTCTCTTTCCCTGAAGAGCAAGCCTGTGCTGAACTGAACCCCACAGCCCCTTCCCGGATGAGAGGCAGGGCTTCTCCTCCCTGACTGGGCAGGAGGAGGCCAGAGGCTTCTCTTCCAGATGGAGGGTGAGCAACCCCTGTCCTCTGGACCTGGAATAAATTACTCAGAATCTTAATGTCTGCAGAGGAGTTGGTTAAGAGAAGCCTGGAAAAGCAGCCAATAGAATTGCCATTTACATATTGGTCATTGGCTGCTGGGTTTGTGTCTCAACCTCTCTGAGCCTCGGTTCCCTCACCTGTAAAATGGGCTCCAGGGTCCCCACCCCAGGCAGATGCTCTGAGAATTGAATGGGAAGCTGCATGCAAAGGACCTCCAGCAGATCAGGGCTGTCGTGCACGGAGCACCTCCCTGGGGCTTTGCAGCCCTGTCTGTTGAGCTCAGAGACACCCCAGATAAGGACAAAGCTAGAGGCACGTGGGATCCCAGCCCCCAAAAGAGAAGAGAGAAATTTAAAACTCAGCTCAAGCCCCCACCGCCTGTCCTACTTCAGGACGTCAAGGGATATAAAGGAGAGGAAGCCAGGAGAGTCCAAGGAGAGCAGTGAGATGGCCATTCCCCAGACGCAGGCCCGAGGACAGGGCTTTCCCTTGCTCCTGACATGATGCACGTTCTCTGGCGGGTGTGGGTCCCGGTAACGGTCACAGGCACCTGTGGAAACACGGTTCAACCACACCGCTTACAAGAGAAACACTCGTTTGTCTTCACCTCCACAATGAGATATGGTTTTTCCCATCTGAAGTTTGAAAAGATTTTTTAAGTGATAAACCCAATGCTGGGATAGACGCAGCCGTGTACTCGGAAGGGTGTCTGCCCAGGGACCAGGCGCCATGGGCTGGCTTAGGCTCAGGGAGGTCCCCAGGGTGCCAACAACCCCACCAGGAAGAGTGCAAAGAGCGAGAAGACCCTCTAAGTCCAGCCACCAGGGTCCTATCGAGGAGGCTTGGGCTGGCCGAAGTTGGAGCCGCCTACTCTGGAGGGCAGGAGGAAGGGGAGGCCTTTCTTTCTTTACATCCCAGGACTCTCCCCTGCTCAGACACCCTCTGAGTCTCCCTCTGTGGCTCCCCAGTGCCCTTCAGATTTTCAAATTCCTTGTCCTGGATTTACCTTCTCTTTCTAGCCAACCCATCCAAACAAATTCAGGCACAGAGAGATTAAGTAACTTGCCCCCAGGGGAAATGAGGACTAAATCTTTATGTAAAGTATGAGTTTTCCTTGTGGACATTAGTAAAATGGGAATGAAAAGAATTCCAGGCAGAAGGAACGGTAAATGCAAAAGCCCAGAGCTAAGAGGCAGCATGGATATGTTTTGAGGAATCCGGGAAGAGGGTGGAGGGACTTGGTCAGAGCTGCTGGTAGGAAAGATCCTGCAAGTAGTTCTAGGGTGAACGGATTGCATGGGACAGGACTAGGGGCTTACAGACCGGGGGTCCCCTGCTCCAGGCCCAAGAGACGTCCTGAAGTAGGACAGGCGGTGGGGGCTTGAGCTGAGGAACTGAGGAACCGCGGCTTGGGGAATAGCGGCACCTGGTGGTGGCATTGGGGAACTACACCCTCTTTTATTGGTTCATTCAGCATTTACTGGGCGCACATTTAGCATCCCCTGTGTATTTGACACCCAGAGCCGACCTCCTTCTTATAAAATAAAATTTTCAGCAATAATCATAAAAGGAAACAAGTAATAATGCTGACTACAAGAGAAATTCAGACAATGAAAATTTATTTCCCTTCTGATACAATACTTTATGTAATAACGTAAAATAATTGTCCAGTAACTAACAAGCGAGTTTTAACAAAACTTAAATATCTACTACAAATGGTACAGTTTGGGAAGCCGCAAAATTGTACCATTGATGTAATATTTTTTCTTGACTTGTTCATTACTTTTAAAACAATTTTAAAATGCTTGCATTTTAATGGTGTTATTCAAATTCAGTGATATAGTTTACGCATGAACTAAGATGTGCATTTATCATCTAAAAGTATTATATCTCATGGTTTGCAAGGCTTCACTGTTTTAAATTTTAAACACAAATAAAATCTCCAAGGGGCCCCACAGAAGGACAAAATGGAAGTAATTCGAGTTGGTGTCTTTAGAGTCACTGGGCCCTCCTGGTCTGTTTTCAATCTAAATGCAAGAGGATATCGCCTGGGGGGGCCTGGAGACCCTCAAAGAAACCCAATCCATTACAACCTCACCCTCCAAGGGAACACACAGCTGAGGGTCTTGTGTGTCTGGAGTTGACTGTACAACTGGGGGTTGTATTAACTTCCAAGCAGAATACAAAGTTCATTAAAGAATATGCTAATATGAAGCTTACATATAAATTATTAAAATTCAGCAGTACATGGTGAAATCAGAGTAAGGTCTGAACCCAAGTTAATAACCCCAATGTCAGCTTCCGAGTTTCAACAATGTATCCCCACGTCGCCACGGCTCGGGGTTCCTCTCAAGGGTAACCATCTGGGCGTCAGACTCGCGTCTGCACAACCCCTCCCCCACAGCTACAGAAAACAGCCCCAGGCATTCTAGATCCCCACAGAGAAGAGGAGTCGCCTGCCCAGAAGCCGCAGAAAATCTCCCTGCCTCTCCTTGGCCCTTAAGCCCAGCACCCTGGACGCCAAGCCAGGGAAGGCGGCCTTGGCAGGAACTGCGGACGGGCCAGCTTGCAGCAAAGAAGAGGGAGCAAGTTCAGAGAAGAAATGCAGGCACCTGGCTCCATTGGCCGGACCTGGTGGGTTCTGCCCTCCAACACCCCAATTTTCCATGTGGGGAAACTGAGGCAGCAAGAGCTTGGGGACAGGTCTTCTCCTGAGCGGGACTGAGCCAGCACTTGGGGCACCAGGTGATGAAGATCCCGGCTGTTGGGGCCCAGGGAGGAAGGCGGGGCAGCGGAGTAGGGTGCTGGGTGACAGAATCACCTGAAGAGACTTTACACGCACCGATGCTGGCGGGGGACGGTCAGCGTTTGTTGAAATCTCACCAGGTGATACTAACACTTAGCCAGCAGGGAGAGCGCCCATTGCGTGCAATCCACAAACACCCCTCAGCCCCCACACTCACCTGCCTCAGTTTCTCCATGCTGCCATAGCCCCTCACTTGCAGGAAGATGTTCCCAGGGCAGAGAAGTGGGAAAACCAGCCCTGCAGACCCATGTCCAGGGGGTCACGTCCAGACCCACATCCAAAGAGTTGTTTTCACGTACTTCTCATTGACCCCTTCCAATGACCCCTCCCCCTCTCCTGGTCCCACCCTCACCCCAGAAAAGACGAGGGATCTCAAACAAGAGAGAAGCTGAGTTTATTCCAATGACTGAGGCCTTGCCACCTGAGGACTCCCAGAGTCTTCCCCTTCAGGGCCCAGAGGAAGGAGGTTCCTTGTGGCAAGCAATGCCCCCTCAGTTCCAGGCCCCCCAGGTAGATACAAGCCCAGGACCAGGCTATACAACCCCACCCTCCCAAGGTCTTCCTGCCTGCCCCAGCCAGAGAGGACAGGTGACCAGCTGGGGAACGCTGGACCAGTGTGGCCCAGAGGCCTCGGCTGCCCCCCTCACCACAGTCCAGCCAGTGGGGGAAAGGACTGAGCTGGCCCCAGCCAGACTGGCGGTCCTGGGGCGGGGCTGAGGGCACAGAGAAAAAGCTGGGGCGTGGGGGCCTGCAGGCCCTGGGCAGACTGGGGCTCAGGGACACGTGACCTCGGCCCCCTTTTCGCCCCCGGAGGATCCCTCGACCTTGCTCGCCAAGCTGTAGTAGTAAGCCCGCATGCGCTGTTCCACGGTCACAAAGTCTGGGCGGTCCTCCCACCTGTGGGGGGTGGGGTAGATCTAGGCCACCGAGCACACCCCCAGAACCCGACTTCCGCTGGAGGGCGGCCGTGCACGGGGCTCAGAAACTCAGTGGGGCCGTCGGGTGGTGGAGACTGGGTACGGGGGAGCTCTCCCGGGTGTGAGTGCTGGAATTCAGGTGTTGCTGGACCGCCTAACAGAAGAGCTGCTGACATACAGGATGCTGGGGTGACCCTACGCTGAGTGGTAACTGGCGAAGACTCAGGGAACTGAATGCATTGAGTGTGGGGGTGACAACTACTGACTGAAGCTGGGGTACTGAATGCTGAAGGACTGAGCACGTGTCGAGCGCCACGGTACTTGGGTGCTAGGTGCCGGCTTACATGGGTGCAGATATGCTGGCCATAATCGAGCAGAGCATTGGAGCACTGAGGGTGGTCTCAGCTAGTGGAGAGCTGGGGTATTCGCAGTACCGTGTGAGGAATATCCATGTATTGTGTTGGGGTGCTGCGTGCTAGCCTCCTTGGGTATTGGGTGTTGGTATACTGAGTGTTTCCTGACGAAGGCAGGTTAATACGTGTTGGATGGACTGATCATTTATTATTTACTTAGCATAAACAGGGTGTCTGTGTATTGGATGGCTTGGGTGTATTGGATGTCACAGGTGCTGGCCTGTGGAATAATGGAGGTTGGGTAGGAAAGCCATCAACTGTTAGACTGTCCATGCGTTGCGTGGTCAGTGTCAGGAATAGCTTGTTTGGGTGAATGTCGCCCATTGTCTGATGGGAAGTTGCAATACTGATGGTGTTAGGAGCTGCGGTGTTCAAGTGGAGCTTCAACCAGACAGAGGAGGGGGTTTTGAATATACTGAGCGTTTGGATGCCTCAGTGGTGGCCCGTCTGGGTAGTTAGGTGTGGAGTGTTGGCTGGTGGGGGACTGAGGAATTAGATACTGGAGTATTATCCCATGCCCTGAGTATTGTATCACATTTTGGGTAACAGAGTACTAACTTGTTTGAGCACTGCAGGGTCAATGCAATGAGTGTTGGCTGGGGGTACTGAGGTTTTAGATGCTGGGGCACTGGGTGTCCACAGCTCGGTTATTGGGATGTTGGCCCACTGGAGCACTGTAGGGTCAGTGTGTTGAAGAGTTGAGCATAGATGCAGGGAGACTAAAGGTACTGAGTCTCGGAAAGGCGAGAACTGGGTGAGAGCCTTTGAGTGGGAAGAGCTATGTTGGACTATTGGGCACCATGACTTCCCGCCCAGTATCAGTTCAGCCAGGTACCCTCCCACCCACCGGCACTCACTTGTAGATCCAGCAGTCGCTCATGAGCGTGTACATTTCGGGCGGACACTCTGGCGGGCACTCCATCCGCTTGCCCTGCTCGATGAAGGCCATGACCTCGGGGCCCTTCATCTTCTGCTCAAGCCAGAGCCAAGTCCACACGTGAGTAAACAGGACCACCACCCCCTCCCCACCTTCCCACCCAGCCGGCCACCCACCTCTGCCCACGCTAACCTTGTAGGGCTTCTGGCCGTAGGAGAAGGCCTCCCACATGGTGACCCCGTAGCTCCAGACGTCACTGCGGCTGGAGAACTTGCGGAAGTTGATGCACTCGGGCGCATACCACTTGAGCGGCCACTTCCCTGCCGAGCGGGCCTGCGGAGGGGGAGACGCTGCCAGGGCAGAGCTCAGGGACCCTCCACCCACCCACCAGGGCAGCACAGGGGCGGGGGCTCACGGTGTAGTAGCTGTCGTCGGCACCCAGAGCCTTGGAGAGACCAAAGTCGCTGATCTTGGCATAGTGCCGGTTGACCAGCAGGACGTTGCGGGCCGCCAGGTCGCGGTGCACAAAGTTCTTCTCTTCCAGGTACTTCATCCCCATGGACACCTGGTGCAGCAGCTCCGCCACATTGCTGACGGGGATCTCCTCCCTGAGGTGCGGGGGAGGCACGGTCAGCTGGGAGGGACAGCCCAGGTTCCCAAGGGAGCAAAGCCCACTTCTCTGAGTACATTCAACAGATGCTTCCTGAGCATCTGCTGTGTGCCGGGCACAGGGCTGCGACAGAGCAGTGAACAAAGCAGGCAAAACCTCCGCCCCCATCCAGTCTCAAGGTTTTAAATTTACCACATACTACGATTCCCAAACTTACACATTTGCCTGCATCTCCCCTGTGCCCTCAGGGGGTCTCATGGGCACCTCAGAGAGAACAAGGACAAAGCAAAGCTCCTGGTTGTTCACACACACACACACACACACATACCACGACCAGCTACTCCCTCCCCCTGCCCCTTTTCTTCTCCAGCAGCTCCATCCACCCATCCTTTCATTCACTCCAGCCAGAAGCACCGGCCCTGCCCTCAGCATCTCCTTCTCACACCCCACAGCCACTCCGTCAGCAAACCCTGGCAGCTCTGCCTGCAGAGTCCCTCCAGAATCCTCCTACTGCTCCCCACCACTGCCTCTGCACCCCGCTCCAACCCCCATCCTCGCCGGCCTGGACCAGGACACTTGCCTCCACCCTCACCCCACCACGGCCTGTTCTCCCCACACCGGAGTCAGGCCCTGCCCTCCTCTGCTCACAGCCCCCCAGGGGCTCCCACCTCACTCAGGGTGAACGTCCAAGTCCACCCCACGGCCCACAGGCCCTGCACGATCTGCCCCATCACCTCCCTACCCACATTGCTCCCCTACTCCCCTCCATACTCTGTTCCAGCCACGGGGCCCTCCTCACTCTTTCTCTACCACACCAGGCATGGGCACACCTCAGGGCCTTTGCACTGGCTGTGCCCTATGCCTGGACTGCTCTTCCCCAGAGCTTCACTTTGCTGCCTCCATCACAAACCTCACTTTCTCACTTGTCACCTTCTACTCTGACCCTCCAGACCCTGTATTCCATAGTACTTATCTTCCAACATACTCTATACTTTATTGTATTATAATTATTATTTAAAGCCTCTCTTCCCCAACCAGAATACAGGGCAGAGATCTTTGGATCTCTGGTGAATCCCAAGCACTGGTAACAGGCCCTGTCACAGAGAAATTGCCCAATAAACACTGTGGGTGTACCCTGAAGGCGTGGGCCCCAGCAAGCGCCTGGCTTGCCAGTCGTGTGCCTCAGTAAGCAGAAAAGATCGAGTCTGCAAGTGGAAGAGTTTGAGGCACGAGGGAACACAAGGGAAAATGCAATTTCTTTAGATCCGAGGTTGGCAAATTTTTTCTGTAAAGGGTTAGTAAAAGGATAGTAGCCTTTGCAGGCCACCTATGGTCTCTGCCACGTATTCTTACTTATTCTTTTTGCTTTTACAACCCTTTAAAAATGCGAAACCATGCAGGACAGAAACAAGCCATGGGCTGCAGTCTGCTGACCCTGCTTCCAGTCAAAGATGCCCGACTCTCAGCAGTTTTCACATGGGTTGTGGATTCAGCTGAGAGAGTTGGGGCAGCGACAGTGACAGGGGTAATGCTCAGAAAGCTCTTACTGGTGGGGCCAGACACTGTTCTAAGCACTACACACATCTACTCATTTCATCCTCGCAAAGAGCCCCCTGGGGTGGAGTCTGTGATCGCCACCGTGATACACACGAGGAAACTGAGGCACAGATGAATTAACAGACTTGCTTGGGGCCACGCTAGTTAGTGGCAGAGCTGAAACTCCAACCTGGAAGCCAGACTCTGCCACCTGCACTATTCACAGCTTTGCCTTGTGGGCGTGAGTGTGGGTGTCAGGGTGAGCAGGGGGGTAGGTGTGAGCATGTCATGGGTGAAGCAGATGCACGAGGGAGTGGGATGGGCCCTCCAGCCCCCAGCCCCAAACGCCCAGCCCGCCCCGGGCTCACTTCTTTCCCAGCAGGAACTTGTGCAGGGGCCCGCCACCCGCCATCTCCATGATGAGCATGAGGGCCTCGGCCTGGCAGACGCCGATGAGGCGCACGATGTAAGGGTTGTCCAGCTGGTGCATGATCTGTGCCTCGCGCATCATCTCGTCCTTGTCCGCCTTCTCTGTGTTGTGTTTCAACACCTTGATGGCCACGTCGATCTGCTTCCTGCCACGATGCACGCCCACGCAGAGGTGCACATGTGAGCCGCCACAGCTCTGGTCGGCCCCTCACTCCCACCCGACTGGCCTCTCTTCCCCCCGGCCTTGTGTAGGGGACGCTGTGGTTTGCCACCCAGATCTCCCTTCAGGGCCAAGGCACACACTCCCTCCGATGCCAGGAGTGTCAGCTGGGGACAGCTCACAGCCGAGTCCCTCAAAGGGAAGTGCCGCTCACTGAAAAGAACTGCCTCAAAGTGACACCCTCCCCAGGGGCAGCCTGTATCCAGTGACTGGTCAATGCAGGGGTACAAGGGGGCCCCTCTGCAGCTCCCCTTGGATGGGCCAAGGCCTCTGTTGCAACTGCAGCTCGGTCCATGCTGTCCCCGTCCCAGGCCTGCTTCTCTCATTCCCTCAGGCTGTCCCCGAGCTTGCCTAGGGAATCCTCCAGCACAGGGCTTCCTGTCCCAGGGTCTGTCTCCCAGGCAAACTGACGTCACAGCCTGGCTCCAACCCCCAAGGCCGCTCCCCTCCTCTGCCTGCCCCCAGTGGTTCCCCAAACCGTGGCAGGGGCAGCCGTACTTGCGCATGCGGTAGACGCCCTGGCGCACTGAGCCAAAGTTGCCACAGCCAAGTTCGATGTCAGCTATGAGGAGGTTCTCGCGCTTCAAGAAGAGCTTCTTGTCCTTGAGCTCCTCGGGGTCACTGTAGGGGCTCTCATACACGCTTGTGTCCATAGGCATCGGCCGCACTTTCTCTGGGGACGCTAGGCGTGCTGGGCGCACACACACACACAGGTGTACACTCCCAAGTCAGGAGGGGGGAGAGGAACAGGGGGACGAGGAGGCAAGGCAGCCTCGCCACCCACAAGGCACATGCCCCTGACAGGGTGCACCATCCAGAGCGTGCACAGACCACAGGAACATGTGTGTGTCCGTGTGCATGTGTGCACTTGTGCATGCTCCTGGTCCCATCTGTGGGTGAAGTGGGAAACCACATCCAAGCAGACTCTAAAGGCGTGTGCATCTACATGCACACGTAACCATGTGTACACCTGCTGGAGTGTGCACCATGTGTTCACGCGCATGCACCCACATATACTCTCAGCCATGTCTCTGTGTGATGGAGGTCCAAAGGCATGTCTGCACGAGTAACCATTAGTGTGCCAGCTGGAACCTGCACACGTGTGCATGTGTGTGCTCTGACATGTACAACCCTGTCTTTGCCTGCCCGTGTCTAATATGCACCATGCAGCCACGTTTACGAGGGCTCCCACGGTGAGCCTCTGTGTGCACATGCGACCACAGTGGTTTCCTGTGTGCACATGTGGACAGGCCTGCATCCACGTAGGAAACCCAGGAGCACCTGCAGCCAGCGTTTTAGAAACGTGGGCTCTGGAGCCTGCCTGCCAGGGTTCAAATCCCGGCTCCGCTCTGCTTAGCTGCGGGACCTTAGAAACTTAATTGCCCTCCTTTCTCATCTGTAAAATGAGAGTCATTATCATGACTTCCTCCTATGGCCTGTCGGGAGGACTCAACAAGCTCATACACACAGTGAGCTTGGAGAGTGATGGGCACATGGTAGCTACTTCACAAATCTGTGTCTGTGCCCCAGGCATGGCCAGGTGTGCTCCCCTGCGTGTCAGGCACCCATGTACACAGACACAGGTGGGTGTCTGCAGGCACAGTGTGTGCACAAGGCAAACCAAGCAACCACCACCTGCCAGGCCTGACCCACGTCCCTCCCCCACCACAGCCCAGAGCCCAGCCAGGGACCTGCTTTCGGCCTGGCCTGAGCCCCCACACACACCACCACCTCTGCCAGCTCACCTGGTTCAGGGGTGTATCCATCTGAGTTGAGGGTGTCAATCCGTTTCTGAGGCTAAAGGTCATGGGGTCAGCAAGAGTCAGCAGGGCCCGAGCTGGAGGCACCCAGCCCCTCTCATGAGACCCATTTCCTCTGAGGACTCCAGAGGAAGGATGGTGCTGGGGGACCCTCTTCTGCTCCACAGCAGCCCCACTCCCCATCCCAGCCTCGCCCTGGGACCAGGACCCATCGCCCACCTAGCTCCATCCCCGAGGCCCCAACTCTGAGATGCAGGCTGACTCACGTGGGTGAACGTGGATGGGTGGGCTGGGAGTGTGGGAGCAGCGGCCCCTGGGGGAGCAGAAGGGACAGTGAGGGGGTGGGGCACGGGGTCTCCCGCTCCCCCCGCACATCGCCCCCGCTGCCGCGCTCACCTGCACCCGCGCTGGCGTTGTTGTTGGGGCAGGCCTCCTTCAGGCAGTAGATGAGCCCGTCAGCCTTCAGCTTCAGGTACTCCACCAGCTGCACGGGGGGCAGTCAGGGCCGGGCTCCACTCCCCCCAGGAGCCTGAGCACCCCGCCACAGTGTCTCCCCGACAACAGACTGGGTGGCGGCTTACCTGCCACAGCGTGTCAAATTTGGTCCCCTCAGGAATGCAGTATTTGCCCGCCTTGTCCTGGCTGATGAGGTAGTGGTACACGGTTTTCCCATAGATCAGGGACAGTGCATACGTGCCCTGCTCCTTCCGGGGCCTCAGCCTGGTGGGTGCAAGGAGGACACATCACCCCTACAACCACCTGAGTCCCCCCTGTGTGCCCTCCTACTGGGCCCCAGTTCCCCACACACACACCCTGTGAACTCTGCACCCCAAAGCCTCAGGGAGAAGCAGCAGGGACTGGGGGCGCCGAGGTCAGGCCCATTCCGCCTCCAGACCTACTGGTAGCAGAAGAATGGTGGTGTTCACGGGGAGACACGGTCATCCAAGGCAGACATGTGGCCCTGTAGGACCTGCTACTCAGCCACCCACAGCTGGACACTTGGCCATCCAGGGGGGACACCTGGTCCTCTGTGGCTGAATACTTGGCCACCCACAGCTGGACACTCAGCTATCCACAGGGGCCACTTGCCCATACATTTGGCCATCCATGGAGGGATATTTGGCCATCTGTAGTGGACACAGAGCCACTCACAGGGGGACACACAGCCTTCAACAGGTAGACTCAAGACCATTTTCTTGGGGAGAGAAAGCCATTTCTGCATGAAGAGCAACAAAGGTAAGCACGGCTCCCTGGTGAGCTCGGGAGGCACCTTTGTACAAGGTAGAACGAGTCACCAGAGCACCTCCAGCCACCCAAAGCCGGTGGCCCTGGTTCTCCTGAGATTCCTCCCATCTCAATAGACTGGTGAACTCGAAGCCTGTCACACACTGCAAAAAGTTGGCAAATTTTTCCTTTGGGCAGTGGAATTCTTTGTCAAACAACATCTTCCATGGAAGCTGAAGATGCGAAACAGGTCAGAGCTGAGCTGGGATGGGGGCTCATAGACCCACCCTCCACTCACTTCTCCCACCCCCTGCCCCAGAATCCTGTGATACTTTCGGGGACCTTAGCAAATCGGGGGGAAATTTTAACACCATTGGAATGGTGGCATCGTTATCTGTGTGTGTGTGAGAGTGTGAGGCAGGAAGGAGGCATGGAGGAGGGGAGGGGAGGGGAGAAGAAGAAAGAAAAGAGGCTAAGACTGTGCGAGACTGTGACGAAGCTGAATTAGGGACTTGAGATGAAGCCAGAGAAAGCGGCTTAGATGGTAAAATTAGAGAAAGATGAAATTACATGCGATGAAGGAGAAAGCCCAGACAAGAAGAATCGGCTACACCAACCGGAGAGTCGCGGCACCTCCCTCCTCTGTGTATGGCTTAGAGAGAGCCCCCGACGCTCAGGCATCTGGGGAAACGTGTGCTTGAGCAACTGAGATATGAATGCTTGTGAGATGTGTGCCCAAATGTTGGTAAGGTCGCAGCATCACACTCCAGAGGGAGAGTGTGCCACACCTGGACGGAGGTGGGTAACATCTGGATAAGTGCCAGCCATCACTAGGTACCAGAAGATGGAGTCCTCTAGAAGTGCCAGAGGCAGGCTCTGCCCTCAAGTTTCCAGTCCAAAAGGAGAGAAAGACAGCCCCAGATGCCCGTGTTTGAGACGCCCATCGTCTTCATTGTGACCTCCTTGTTCCAATCCTGATAGACTGTTTGCAAAACTGGCTGCCTTAATTCTTCTCCCTTAGGTAGTTCCTTCCCCTCAGTGACTCTGGTCTTGGCCACATGACTTGCTTTGGCCAATAGGACATCAGTAGCATTACACAGCAGAGGCTTGAAAAGCACTTGTGTATCAGAACTTGCCCTCTCTGCCTGTTCGTGGGAACCCTGCAACCACCACCGTGTGAACAAGCCCAGGCTAGCCTGCTGGGTGATGACAGCACTGCAGCCAACTCATCCCCATCACCCAGGTGACACTGAGACAATAGCCAGACAAGTGAGTGTGGCCATCCCAACCTATTCAGTCCCAGCCCAGCTGCACCCAAACCAGAAGAACCACTCAGTTAACTCACAGAATACTGAGAAGTCATAAACTGTTATTTTGAGTGAGTAAGTCTTCGGATGGTTTGTTACATAGCCGGGGCTAACGGCTACAAATGCAAAGGTAAGCCTACTCTCCTAGAGAAAAGAGCCCTGTCTTAAGTTGTTCAAAAGCCATCCTTGCAGCTGGGCATTATCTGTATCGTGCATTCAAGAGTGCTCTCAGAAGCCTTGGGAACTTCACTCCAGTTTACAGCCCAAATCTCTTAGAGTGAAAAAACCTATTTTATCAGCTGACAGCAGAACCTTGTGGAGGGACCAGCATCTCGTGGGAGACCTGCAGGCAATGTGGTGCACGTGCACAGACCCCGCGAGGGTCGGGGAAAGGAAGGGGATCAGTGCCTCCAAGTGGGCTGGCCCCTGGAGAGGGCGCAGCCCCAGGGGAGGTGGGGGAGAGTGAGGATTCAGCCAGACAGGATCTCAGGCCAAGAAGCTGCCACGAGCAAGGAGGCTCTTGAGAATTGACAGACATCCTGGGGTGGGCACGGGCTTCCTGAGGTCTTGGAAAGAGGCAGGCACCAAGTGTCTCTCTATCTTGAGGCCTGAGTGACCTCCGCTGGCATCTGGGTAACATTTGTTATACAAAGGAAGCTGTATCCAGACCAGAAAGCCACAGCCCCAGCAAGGCTTTCAAACACCCAGCAGGGTTCTTAAAACAGCTTTAGAGACATTCTTTCACAGTAACTCACCAATAGCCACACGGTTCAGCTGTGGCTCAGACACCTGCAGAGACACACACAGTCACCCACATATATGAGAGCTAACACTTAGAACATTTTCAGTCTATGCCAGATACTCCACTATTGCTTTACACATATCAGTTTGTGTGATCCTTACACCAGACCCTTGGTAGGTACCACCATCATCCACAGGACAGTCAGAGGAAGCTGCCTCCCCACCCTCCCAGGCTCCCACCTCACTCAGGACAAAGCTGAGGTCACCTCCCTGGCTCCAGCCCTCGCTTACTCAGCTCCAAGCACACTGGCCTCCTTGCTGTTTCTTGAACATGCCAAGAACCTGCTTTCTGGTCTTTGTATTTGCCATTCCCATTTGCCAGGAACACCCTTCTGCCGGAGAGCCCAGCTCACTTCCCACCTCCTTCTGTTCTTTACTCAAAAGCCACCTCATCAGAGAGGCCTTTTCCAACCACCTAACGGGAAACTGCAACCCCTCCCGACCTACACACACAGCACTCACCATCTGACACGCTCCACATTTTATACACACACTCCACATTTGTCTTTTTTTGTCTACCCACTCCACCAGGACCGAGATTTGTGTCTGTTTTGTTCACTACCATGTCCTCAGGGCTTGAAAAAGTGTCTGGCACATAGTAGGTCTTCAGTAAATCTTTGTTGAAGAAAGGAGAGGAAATTGAAGCATGCAGAACTTCAGCTACTTGTCCAGCGTCCCCAGCTGGTAAGCAGCAGACGCTGGGTTCCAACCCAGGCAGTCCAGCTCCGGAGTCCTAACTGTTTCTGTTCTTTCTCATGTAACAGTCCCTTTGCACACTCAGACGCCCTACCCACGTGCACAGGTGAGCACAGGCACGCCTCTCATGGCCCACCTGCACACTGAGGCCTGCCCCAGCCTCCAGGATTCAGACAACAAGCCCCAGTCTCGCCCTCCCCAAAGCCCCAGGCCCCATACCCCACATACAGGAACTTGCCGTCGGTCTGCGAGCCTGCATAGAGTTTGCGCTCGGCCTCCTCGCGCGACAGACTGTTGTGGTACCAGGGCATCCGCTCGTGAGCCGTCGTGGCAATGAGCTTCTCCACCTGGGGCGCCTGACTGATGATGGCTTGCTCCAGGGCCTCGCCCTAGGGAAGGGAGAGTAGAGGAGACTTGTAAGTGTCGCCAAGTCCACGGCCACAAGAACCCTCTTCCATCTCCTCAGCCCAGCACCCCGCTGGCCATCCTAGGCACCGTCCCCACCATCCTCCCAGCCCCGCCCCCAGTCCACGCCTCGCCCGCTCCGGGCCCAGTATGCACCCCCACCTTCCCGTCTGGCATAGACGTTCGCCGGGGCATCGCTCAGGACGTGGAAGGCGACAGACACCATGCAGCCCTTGCCTCTGAGGCCTCCTCTCAGGTTCCTGCCCCCAACCAGGGCCCCATCCCTCCAGCTTCCAAATCGGGCGCAACACAGCTTCGAGCAGGCTGGCGAAGACCGCCGCTCTCCCGCAGTCCCCACTGCTCCCTTCGCCCCTGGGCCCGCCCCTCTGGCCCCGCGCTCTCACCTCCAACTTCCACGTCTGGCGCACGTAGTCGCGCACCATGGCATCGCGCAGAGAGTCAAAGACCCCGGGCTGCGGCTCGAGCCCAGACGGCCGGTTGCACGGCTTGCGCAGATTGCAGGGCAGCCCGTCGGGGTCGCGCGAGTAGAACTCGCAGAGCTCGGCGGGGCCGCAGTGCGCCTTCCCGCCCGCGATGGCGTAGGTGCCGTTGAGCTGGCGCTCGATGGGGAAGTGGTGGAAGCGCACGTTGTGCACCAGCGAGAGCACGTAGCCACCCAGCGAGCGCAGGCACTGGCGCAGCAGGAAGAGCCCGTCGGCCATGCCCGCCAGCTTCAGGTGCTCCTCGGCCTCGGCGCGCGAGATGCTGCCGTAGAAGAAGGGCAGGTGCGCCGCGGGGTCCGGCATCGCCGCCGCCGCCCCGCGCAGGCTGCGCGCCCCTGCGCCTCGCCAGACCCTGCGGTTCAGAGAGAGATTGGGAACGCGTCAGGGCCTCGGCTTCCCTTCCTGGACCCCGTCTACTGGGCCCAGAGATAGTGGAGAGACGCCGCAGTGAGGGGCATCCGTGCCCAGAGCTGAACGCGGATCGTGCAGAACCTGCTTGGTGCCAGAGTCAACGTGGAGAGGAGCCCCAGCAGGGCCCAGATCCAGGAGTCCAAACCCGCCTCTGACTTTTCAGGGACCTTGTGCGGAGCTCCCGGACACCCCTACTGGCCGCCACACCCCAGCACCTGGAACCATTCATTCGTTTCCCAAGCACGTGTTGAATTCTTACTGTTTCAGTCCGGTGCTGGAGATATGGGTGAATGAGCCAGACATGGTCCCTGCCCTCCTGAAGATAACATGGGGCGGGGGGGATGCAATAAACAAGGAAAGAGACAAAAATAGTCATCACAGATTGAGGACAGAGTTATAAAGGAAACAGAGTGGTGTTAAGAGAGAGAAGAGGCCATGTAGCTGTGATGGTCCCCTTCTCTGAGGAGGTAGCATTTGACCTGAGATCCGAAGGATGAGAAGGAGCCTGCTTTTCAGAAAGCATGGAGAGTACTTCAGGCAGAGGGAACAGCAAGTGCAAAGGCCCTGAAGCTGGAACAAGCTTTGTTCCTCAAGGAATTTAACCCCATTAGCCATCCCCTCTCCCTGTCCACTGACCCTTTCCCCTCAGCCTTAGAAATTCCCCCTTGCCCTGCCCCTCTGCCTTCATGGACAAGTTTCTAGAGAGGATAAACCAATCTGAATATCAATAGGGGATTGGTTATATTTTAGGGTTTAACTCCATATAACCCCATTTGACACAGCCATTAAACAAAATGAGATGAGTGATTGGAAAATATGACCCTATCTGAGGAGCAGGACATTTAGATAAATAGATATCTGGTGAGGCAGCTAACCCAACTTGTCTACTCTCAACTTCCTGGGGGGATGGTGATGTCCAATATCTTGATAAGCATTGGGTTACACAGGTGTCTGAATTTCTTAAAACTCGAATGTACGCTTACCATTTGTTCATTTCATTGTATTTGGGCCCCTCAATAAAAAAAGAACCATAAAATATTGAACCCTAGTTCATGATCTGAGTGCAGAAATATTTAGGTGTGATGGGTGCTGATGACTGTAGTTTACTTTGAAAGACGGATGGATGGAGAGCGATGGATGGGTGGCTAGCAGGGAGGTAGACTGGTACAGCCAAGTCTTGTTATTCTCGGCAGTTCTATAAAGTCACTGCAGACACTGAATTAGAAAACGCTGAACCATTGCTCCTAGAGGAAATCCAGGGTCAGGGTCCCTTAAACCTCTGGTCACAACATTTTCATCAACCCATCAGTATGTAGCGTTGTTTTGTGTGTACGTCTGTTTAAGGACACCTTACTAATACATATTGTTGATTCGTTAACACTGGACTTTCAGTCCCCAGCACCGTTGCTGTAAGCTTCCTTAACACGCGTTTTCTCTGTCAGGCACATCTCAGCCTTCTGGCACTAAGGAACACTGCGCAGCACTGCAGCGCTGCACTGGGGGGGTGGGGGTCATTAAACAGTGAAATCGCCAACAAAAAGCACAACAGTGTGGCACCAAATAAACCCTGAGGACACTTGCCTACAGTATGGAAGCTGCAACAAGAAGGCAGAGTGACACCTTATTCACGCTCAGCAGGAGCCTGCGTGCGTGTCAATGGACTCAAATTTCTCCCTGCTGTGCCTATGTCCTCGAATGACCGTGAAACCTTCTTGAGTATTAGTTTTGGGGTTACAAATGAATTTTAGCAAGTAGGTGAACTGGCAAACAGGGAATCTGCTAATAATGAGGATCACTGCGTGTGATAAAGCAAATATGGCAAAATGTTAATTGTAGAATCTGGGGGGTGGCTAATGGGTATACAGTGAATCCTTTCCATTTTGCTGTATATTTGTAAGTTTAAATATAATGCTGGGAAAAAATTATCTCCCCATAGCCACATCCGGTCATTTCTCTACTAAGGTGGGCCCAGCAAGGCCCCCCCAGGCACCAGTTTCTGTTCCGGGAAGGGTCCTCGGGCCCCCTGCTTAGTTAAACAAACATCAGCAGGGGCACAGAGGAAGTTTATGTGGGTTGAGAATGGCTGCCTCCCCGCTGGGTGTCTGGGGACAGGCAAGGGTGGGCACGGGGCCGAGAGGAAGAACTGGAACGGGCAAGAGGTGAGGTCTGGGCCAGGGCAGCTCAAGCAGGGGCCAGAATCTGCACTCTAACCAGATCGCTTCTGACACCGGGCCTGGGAGGACAGGACTGAGGGCGTCCTGGATGTCCCAACAGTCACAGGCAGGCAATTAATCAGGATGGCATTTGTGTCCCCACCTGGAGACACAGGTCACCACTCCATAAGGGTGTTTTAAAAGAGTCGCAAGGTCCTAGGTATTCCCCCTAGAGAAATGGAAGCTTATATTCACACGAAAACCTGCATAGGAATGTTTAGAGCAGCCATATCCATAATCGCCAAATTTTGGAAACAGCTTAAATGTTTCTCAGCAGATGCATAGAGAAACTGTGGTAGGTCCCTACAATGGGACACTACTCAGTGATAAGATGGGATGAAATGCTAATACACCCAGCGACGGGGATGAACCTCAAAGGCATCAGCCTGAGTTGAAAGAAGCCAGACTCAAAAGGCTACAAACTCTGCTTCCATTCAAAACTGTACCCGGGGAGAACACATCAGTGGTTGCCAGAGCCTGGGGGACGGGGGGACAGACTGACTACAAAGGGGCATGAGGGAACTTGGGGAATAGTCTGTATTTTGATTGAGATGGTGGTTTCTCGGCTATATGCATTCACCAAATCTCACAAACTCACTAAAATGGGTGAATTTTACTGTATGTAAATTATACTTTATTTTTTTTTTTTTTTAAAGATTTTATTTTTTCCTTTTTCTCCCCAAAGCCCCCCGGTACATAGTTGTGTATTCTTCGTTGTGGGTTCTTCTAGTTGTGGCATGTGGGACGCTGCCTCAGCGTGGTCTGATGAGCAGTGCCATGTCCGCGCCCAGGATTCGAACTAACGAAACACTGGGCCGCCTGCTGCGGAGTGCGCGAACTTAACCACTCGGCCACGGGGCCAGCCCATATACTTTATTTTTTTTAATTAAAGGGAGAAAAAGAGCCCGAAGGCATAGGTACACCAGGCACCAAAAATAACTGGGACGGGAACAGGGCTACCCACACTCCCGCCCCACCTCCTGGGCTCCAACCCTCTCATCCAGCCTCACAATCTGCTCCCCCACCAGGCGGCTCTCCAGCTGCCGGGAGCATTGGTACCGCTGCCCGGTGGGCACCAGGCAAGCACTCAGTGCCCTCCTCGATGCTGGGTCCCCTGAGGGATGGACACCAGTGACCCCCATCTGCTGCTTGGGCCTCATGGCTCTCTTGGGTCCTTCACAAACTCCCTGGCTTGCCTCCTCCCCCTGATGATTTCTGCTCTCTCCTTCCCCAACCCCTGTCCCCTACCTAGGCTGTCCTATCTGTGGCTACACAGACACGTCCACCTGTCCAGTCCAGATCTGTCTCCTGAGGTCGATTTGTGCTGGCATCACCTCCTTTGATCTCCACCAGCTGTTTCTATTAATAAAACCTGAGATCCAGATCTAACTTACATGGTGCCTGTGGTTGGTTGAACCCCACAGTCTGTTTCCCACAAGACCTGAGCTCCAGGGTCTGCAAGTTGCCTCTAGCCAATTCTTCCCCGAGGCCTCCCTTGCTCAAGAACCTCCTGTGACTCCCTCCTGCCTACTTCATTGAACCCAGCTAACTCCTCGGCCCTCCTTCTGCTCCAGCCGGGTTGCGCATTCGCCTTCCTTCAAATTCACTTCCGTAGGTTTATCCTTGCCGTACCCTCCGCTGGGTGCACCCTCCCCACTCCTCTCCACTTCCCAAATCCAGCCACCCCTGCCTCACAACCTCAGATAGTCACTCCCCATAGAGTGTCAGGACCCAAGAGAAGGCAGCAAGGTGGGGACTTGTCCAGGGACCCTGGGGAGGGGTAGGGTAGCAAAGCTGCTCTCCGGGGCAGGAAGCTGTGGTAGGAAACTGCCGGCAACACGGTTTGAGAAGCTCCGCCCCGCGGTGGCCACAGGTGCAGCCTGGGTAGCCAGAGGGGTGCTAGCACAGAGAGGGGGTGGGGAGAGGCCGGCCCTGGGACCCCATTCTGGGCCATGAGCCATGCTCGCCCCCTTGGGCCCGAGGCCAGGGTGTCCCGGGGACAGGAGCATCCCCTGTGCATCCTCAGCTCTATTGTACTTCCCTGTCTCACTGTCAATAATGACAACAGTGACACCAGCTTTCCAAGGAGCTGGCCAGTCCGCAGCCTCCTGGTGTGACCCTGGCGTGACTCAGGTGGGCAGATCAGATGTTCCCTCCTGAGCTGTGTCCCTGCAGACTCCGTGGCTTTCCCACCCTGAGACTCCCCCGCCCCAGTCCTGCCTGGGTGACCCCATCCAGCCTCCCCTGGAGCTTGTGAGCTCCTGATGAGTTCAGAAATCCCAACCTGGCCTTCCCAGAGTTTGCAGCTCCACAGGGGACAACAGGACACCAACCTTGTTCTCACCGCCCAGGCCCTGGGAAGAGGACCAGGAAACCTGGGATCCTTGGCCAGACCTGGCTGCCTGAAATTCCACCACTCGGGTGTCCTCCCTGGGTAAAGGCAGTGTTCGATTATATTTGTTCCAGAGAGACCTGATACCCCAAACACACTTCAACGGAAAAAGGGTCAAGTGATTGAGTCCATTTTCACAAACATCTTAGCATAGTAAAGGCTCTGAGAAGGACTGCATGGAAGGCCCCTTGTTAGGGGTGTTCAATCCCCACGCCTATGCAGCAGGGCCTTGAAGACTACTGTTTCACAGAACATACTCTGAGCGTCAAAAGTCCCAATTGAATGTCCATCATGAGAGCTCAAAGGGGAGACTGAGGCAGTCAGGCTGCAGAGAGAATGAGCCAATCCAACTGGACTTGGTGGGGGGGGGGGGGGGCACCAGCCAGGCCTGGAGGCACCACATTCCACCCTCAGCTGGACCCAGGAGGCATCTCCACTCAAGGCGCTGCCGAAATGGGGCCCAGCCCCCACTGCCCGCGCCGCCTCCCACTGACCCCCAGTCTCTGCCCAAGACTTCGAGTCCCCCTGAAACCACATTCGTGCTCCTTCGTCCACAGGCCATGGTGGCGCCCTGTGCCCACCAATAGAGGCAGCACGGGCACGTGTCAGCCAACGAAATGCCCCGTGCTGATGTTCTAAGTCGCAACGACAGCAGTTAGCGTTGTGCCCCAGACGGCGACAGACCCTCCTTATCTTCCCCCTGACACCAGGGCGGCAGGTTTGAGCCATGGAATCATGGATCCGCCAGCACTGGTGGTGCGGTCCTGGGCAGGGAGCGAGCTCGCCAGACCCCTTGTGGAAAATGGGGCCAGCAGAGGTGCCAGACACTGGGGGGTTGCGGGATTCCCTAAGATAAGGCTTGCCAAGCATGGAGCCCGGGGCCTGGCTGCCCTTATGCTATCACGTCCTTCTCTACTTGCAGCCCTCTGGGACTCCCGCCTCACTCAGGGTTAAAGCCCAGGGCTTAGAGCGGCCCCCAAGGCTTTGCACAATCAGCCCTGTCACCTCCTCGCCCTCACTCACTCCAACCAGCCACACAGGCCTCCTTATGTTACTCATTCAGATCACTTGAACAAATCAGGCATGGTCCAACCTCAGGGCCTTTGCACTGTCTGTTCCTTCTGACTGGACACTCTTCCCCCAATATCCCTCGCTTCATTCAGGTCTCCGCCTAAATGGCCTCCTCCAAGAGGCCTTCCCTGACCTCCCTCTCTAAAACTGCCTCCCCTTCTCACTCTTTCCTTGGCCCAGCCTTATTTTTCTTCACCACCGAATATAGGTGTATCGATTTGTTGACATATGATCTCTGTCCCCTTCTAGAACGTAAGCACCATGAGAGTGGAACCCCTGTCTTGCTCCCCTGCCTATACCAGCAAGGCACACAGTAGGCGCCCAATAAACATCTGTGGTGTGCACAGGCCATCAGTACTGGGTTCCTGAAAAGGTATACAGCCCACTGTGATGGGTGGAGACACCTCTGAGGGTGCGTGGGACCTGGCAGCCTGGGGAGGCGTGAGGGGCTGTGGGGGCTTCCTAGGAGAGAGGAGCGCATGATGCCTAGAGACTTCCTCCACTAACCAACGGAGGGAGAGGAGAGACCACCCAGAGGAGCCTTTGCACAGGCTGTTCCCTCGGCCCAGAATGGTGCGCACACCCTTTGCCTGGCCATGTGCTGCAGGTCCCCTCTGTTGTGCCCTCTGCCCTGCAGGTTCCATGATTCCCGCCCCTCTGGCCCCAGGCCGAGTCAGGCACCTCCTCTGCTCCCCCAGGGCCCCATCCTCCCACATGCCAGCCCTGACGGCGGTGATCGCTGGCTGCTTGCTCCTCTGTCTCTGACCAGGCCGGGCTCCCCAAGGCAAGCCGTTGGTGCTCTCGTTTTCTCCTGTAGCCCCTGCTTCCACCCAATACATATTTGTCAGACAGGTGACAACAACAACAGCCTCGATGCCAGAGACTTTACAGTGCCACTTATGAGCATCATCCATTCAATCTAAACCTCACCTCAACTCGGTTACATGGGAACTGTCATCCCCATTCCTCAGCTACACAACCTGAGGCTCAGAGAGGTCAAGCTTCCAATCCTGACGGCCAGTGGCAGGCTGCCTGACTCTGACTGGAACCCAGGTCCCTCTCACCCAGCAGCTGGCACTAACCACTCCAGCAAATGTGCATCAGGAGAGCAGAAGCCGCTGCTCCGAGCGGCTGCCCAGGGGCTCCCACTCCCCACAGACCCGGGCTGACCCAGCTGTCGCTGCACTCTGAACAGCCTTCAACTGTCAGGGCCCAGAGCACTGGGCTGTTGGGGGCCAGGGGCAGGTCCCCACATCCAGCAGACTCTCAAGTGTCTGTTGATTGACTGAACAATGCTACAAGACCAGTCTCCCCCACCCCCACCTCTGCTGCCTGAGTTCTAGGGGCTGTGTGACCTCAGCAAGGAGCTTTCCCTCTCTGGGCATCAGGCTCTGGACTGTAAAAGGGAGACGGGGAAAGGCTCAGGGGATGGAAAAGGTGGGATGAGTGGGAAGGACGGGGCCTGACAGAGACGTGGGGATGGCACAGTGCTGTCCTGTACACTGCAGGGTATTTACAGCATTGCTGGCCTCTATCTACCAGATGCCATAACATCCTGAGTCATAACCAAAGATGTCTCCAGACATTATCGAATGTCCCTGGGGCCGGGAGGAGGGAAGCAAAATTGGGTCCAGCTGAGAACCACTGCCTTAGCCCTATGCTTTGGGGTGGGGCAGGGAGGGCCAGCATGGCCAGCACGCCGCAGCCCCCAGGAGAGTCTCCAGGAGCTATGCAGTCCAGGCCCGAGACCGCCCGGAGCTGGTCATGGTAAGGAGGATTATAGCGATAAGCTTATGCGGCACCCACTATGCACCAGACACTCTAGAGATGGTCACTGGCCCGATCCTCCAGAGAACCCTGGGAGTGGAGGACTCGTGGACTCGGCATCTGAAGCACAGAGGTGGGGTGACCTGCCCCCAGTCATACAGCACACACAGTAGGTGGCAGAGCCAGGACTGGAATCCAGGCTGCCCGCACATCCCGCGTCCTGCTAGGGCTGCGCATGTGAAGCCCGAGCACAGGCGAGGGAAGGAAGAGGAGCTCTGAGCCGGCAGCAGGGAGGCCTTCGCAGACGGCACCAGCACTGTCCACCCCGGGAGTCCCTGACCCTAATTTCTCATCAAAGCTATATTAAGCACCTACTGTGTGCACACTGCCCTGGCTGAGATGAGAATAATGACTCTCGTCTTGAGTTGTTCCCACATGAACCCTGTTCCTTCCTGCCAAGACTCTTTCTTGCCTGGGACGCCTTTCCGGACCACTCACCCAACAGTCAGGAGCCAAGTACCTACTAGGTGCCAATATTTGCATCTGCATTTAACAGATGTGCAAACTGAGGCTCAGAAAGGCCGAGCAACTTGCCAAGGACACACAACGGTTGAGCACGATTTGAGCTGTTTGCTCCTTCACCCCCCTGGGTCCCCCTTTAACCTGAGCTCCCCTACAAGTGGCTCAAGCCTGCCCTGGGCCCCCTCATGGGAATCATCGGCATTTTGTTGTTCAAGTTCACAGCCCTGTCGGAGCCACCCTCATATTCATGATGCCAGGGGCGGGGGGAAGGGGCAGAGCACACATTTGCTTTCTCTGGAGCTTTCCCTGCTTCCTGGAGCCAACAATTCTGCCCTGACCAGGCCCAGCAGGAGGCCAGGGACTGGGCAGGCATCTCTGCGTCCCCTGGACACTACCGCCTGGCTGACCCTTTGCAGAGGGACCTGCTTCGCTCAGCGTGGCCACAAACCGTGTCTGCTTCCTTCTCCAGCTGGAGACCACCCGTCCCAGTTCTCCAGCCCTCCTGGTCTCCACAGTGGCCTCCTGACTCTGTCCTCCCCCAACAGACCCAGGCCACCCCTGGGGACGGCAGCCAGGGGCAGCTCTCTCCGGGGTGACTTACCTGGAGATGTATAGATGGATGTCGGGCCAAACAGGTCTCTGGTCCCCGACGCCGACAGACAGCTGGCTCTAGATGAAGAATTGGGACCAAGAAACCAACTTGGGTGTCTCTGCAGCCAGAGCCGCGGCCTGAGGCCCTGCCGGCTCAGCACCCGTCCACACACGCCAGCAAGGTGTAAGGAGGTCAGGCCCCGCCAGGGTTTCTCCCTCGGGGGGGATTGTATTCAGCCTCTGCCAGCTGCCCCGGAGTCCCTGGTGGCGGCCATGGTGGCAGGACAGAGGCAGGAGGCCAGTGGCGGCCACTCACCTGGATGCGGCGGCGGAGCACGGCCGGCTGGCGGGCAGGCCCCAGGCCGGAAGGCCTGCTGTGCTCTTGGCAGCGGGTTTCTCTGAAACTCAGCCTATTTCCTTGATGCGAAGACAGGAAAGGGGGCTGCGTTTGAAGTTTGCGTCAAAGTTACAAAGTGCTGTGTTCAAGGAAAATCGTGGGCCGTGTGCTGGGGGGGGCAGAGGGCGTTTCCGGCCCAGCACCCTGCCCGTGGTGGCCGAGGCTGGCCGCGGACAGGGCTCCAGCAGGACTGACCACTGCAGCAGTGGCCCCAAACCTGGAGAGTGGGGGCTGTGTGCGCTGGAATGGGGGGCGGGGAGGGGGTACCAGCTGTGGGAGGGGGTTCCCCGGTCCTCATCGGAAACTAGAATGTCCCACTTTCGCCTCCCAAGGGGCATCGATCCGGCGCCGGGGCCTGGCCCTGGCTGAAGGGCCCAGAAGAGTGATTGATTTATTCCACAGGCAAGTTCAAGCTGGAGAGAGGGCAAATCTGCTAAGTAGGTCCATAGCTGCTGTGGGCCAGACATCGGGACAGCACTGATGGCCCTGTCCCTGCTCCCAAAGGGTTCACAGGCTAGAGGAGGAGGCAGCCGAGTCGACAAGGAGACCAGGGCTGGGATAACGGGAGCTCCACCTGGGGAGCCCAGCGCAGCCTGGGGGTGTCAGAGAAGGACCCTGACAGGGATGGGTCATATTGTCATCTCAGCCCCCTCGGACCTTCCCCACCCACCGCCCCTGGCTGAGCACCACTCCTGCTCTGGCACAGCCTCTTCCTCATGCTCTTTCCTCCTTTCCCTCACACGGGCCCACCCCCATGATGGCACCCAACCCGCACCCCAGGCGACCACCCTTCACATTCGCCCCTCAGCAGCCTGCAGAGCTGCTCTGAGGCCTGCCAGTTCCTGTCTTTGGCGTCCACTTTGCCCCATCTCTTCCTCAGGGGACCCCCGCCTCTGGGGGCTCTCTCACCCTCTCTCCCCTGCCCTCCTGGTCATGGGGGGTTTCTTCAGCAGCTGGCCCCCCGGTGGGGCCCCAGGGACCTGTGTGGGGCTGTCCCAAGCCCCCTGCTAAGACCCGAAGAACCTTTCCTCTCTGGCCCTGCCACCCTGGAGGAAGTGGGTTCAGCTCCCCAACCCCCCTGGCGTCGTCGCCACACTGCACCCCAGGTCTCTTTTCCTGGGGACCCCCTCCCCAGTCTCTACTACCCTCCAGCTCCCTAAACCCCCCTCTCCCCACTCAGGAAATCTTTTTTCTAAGCTCCAGGCTGGGGACCTTTTCTCCTACATAGACTTCCCCGAAAACTGTTGTTGTTAAAAGGCCTTCCTTTCCACACAGGCATCCTGAAACTCAAGATGCAGAAAAAGTCACTCTGTTTCCGTACTGGAAACCCCTTTCTTGGGGTAATGAGGGAAGAATGAAGAGTGAAGAGAGGAGAAATCACAGCATCAGAACCACACGATCTACAGCAATAATACGGCAGCGCTTCTGCGTGCCAGACAACATTTGTAAACAGTTTACAATTTAATCCATTTAACCCACTTAATCCACTTTCCAGCTTAGGTAAGGGAAGCCCAGAGAGGTTAAACAACAGACCCAGTGTCCAGGGGGAATTGGAGCGGGCAGTCTGGCCCCACAGCCCAGGGCTGGCAGACAGAGGAGAAAGGAATCCTGACTGCAAACAGCTCCCCGGGGGCCCAGGAGCCGGGAGGAGAGCAGGCTGCATGTGGGGCGCTAGTGGGGCAGCTGCGCTTGGGGCTTCCAGTCTCTGGGGTCTTCAGGCCTGAGAAGGGGACTCAGCCTCTGTGAGGCACTGGCTCAGTGGCCCTGCAACCCCCTTCCGGTCCCACAGGCCTGGTGTGAGATGGGCCCGCAGATAAGGCCACGTGTGCTGCCAAAGGGGAGGGAGGTGGACGGTCTTTCGAACAAACATCTAGAGGAAAGCGAGAAAGGATGAAAGCGTGGGCTGGGAAAGTTGCCGGGTGCTGGCTGCCCGCTCGGGGGGGTGGGGGTGCGTAAACATTCACTCATGATATGCAAAGAACCTCGGAAGAAATCGATTGCTCACTCTCACGCCTCCTCCGGGGCTTTGCCCACGCTGTGTCCCAGCCTGAACTCTCTTCCCCCAGCTCTTCAACTGCCTGACTCCTCCTCCTCCTCCCCTTCCTCCTCCTCCAGGGCAATGATTAAATGCGGCTTCCTCCAGGAAGCCTTCCATCCTCAAACTGGGCAGGTTGGGGCTTTGTGACAGTTTCACCTGACTTTTGAGCAGACCAGATTTGGCTCCAGAGTTGCAAGGACACCAGGCCACCGCTGGGGAAACCTCTGGCAGGTGGGCTGGAGAGTGGAGAGGGCTCATGCCTCTGCACAATGATCCCAAGGGGAGCACAGCCCCCTCCTCCTACGGCCCCTCCTGAGTTCCTTCCCACCTGGGTGTCTTCGGCCATGCAGCTCACCTGCCTTTCCTCTGAGTGGTCAGATTGATACTGGCTTAACACAAGGTTGACATAAGAGAAGCCATGTTGTAGAAAAGAAACCATATTGTGACTTTGGATGACCTCTGATTAACTAACCCAGACATGCTCTGTAGATTTTATGGACCCTCCCAGCTGCTATAAGTTGATAACTTTTGAGTTTCTGAGGAATGTGATGACCCCCAGGCAGAGAGTATGCTGATAGCCATCATCAATGACAACTGAAAGGTCAGGGTATAGGGCATTGCTCCGGTCTCTGATGCACATCCAGTAAAACAAAAGACTATCAGGACTAAGACCAGATGTCTGCCCCACCCGGAGATCCGATGGATGCCCCCGCCATGAGACCAGATGCCTCCCCCACTCGGAGACCAGCCCCCTATGTAACTGGCCTGTAGTCTTTGTTCTGCAGGATGGTTCTCTCTGACATTAGTCGGCCATCTTCCCCCTTGCTGGCAGACTGTAATAAAGAGTCCCTCCTCTCCTACCACCCTGCCTCTTGACTACTGGCACGTCTTCAGGCAGACAGATGACCTCCCCCACCCCCAAACCTTGGGTGGTAACAAGACAACAGTGACTTTGATCTTCTTGCTGTTCTTTTCTGGTTCTACCACTTATAGCTGAGGGACCCAGCGCAAGTTACTTGACCTCTCTGTGCCTTAGTTTCCTCATTTAGGAAATAGGGATGATAATGGTACCTACCTCGTGGGGCTATTATGAAAACTAAAACAGACTTCAAAGCAAATTCCCCATTATTGCCATCATCATCATCATCATCATTTCTCTGGATTTTCCCACTTTTTATAATGTGCTAGTGACTGCATGTCCGGGTGCAGCAACGGGGTCCCCTGCACCCTCCAGAAGCAGCTCTCCAATACCGCATCCTTCCAAGCGCACTTTGGGATACCTAAGGTTGAAAGTGACCCCGCTTCCCTCAAAAAATAAGTTTAATCCAAACTGGTTTAAGTCAGAAGAGAATCAACTGGTCACAGTAGCCACATGCTGTGCCCTCTCCCAGGGGTCATCAAATGGCTGGCTCCTTAAACATTCAAACCACAATGACAGTGTCACCTCTTCACATAGCCCTTTTGGGGCTCCCTATTTATTCAACACTGAGCACCTACCCTATGCCAGAGTCAGTTCCAGGTGCTGTGGACCTGCTGTGAACAACATAGATGGAGATCCCTTCCCTCAGGGAGCTGATGTTCTAGTCAGGGAGATAGAGAAGTAACAAAACAAGTAAGAATTCTATGGAGTGTATCAGGTGGTTTCAAGTGCAAGGATAAAATAAATCAGGAAACAGTAGAAGAGGTGTGTGGGTGTGTGACTTGAACAGAGGGATCAGGGCCAGCCTCACTTAGGGCACAGCCTGTGAGGCAAGACTTGAAGGAGGTACAGGAGGAAGCCATAAAGATGTTGGAGGAAGATCATTCCAGGCAGAGGGAACAGCAAGTGCAAAGGCCCTGGGACAGGACTGTGACCTCTGTGAGATGGGATTGTCTCGTTCCTGGCTTCATCCCCAGCAATGTGAATGGCACTTGGAACATAATATTGTTCAATAAATACAGCATGGATGGATGAAAACTCCAGGTATAGGCTTTAGGAAAAACTTGCTCAGGGCTCAAATGATGGCCCCAGAATTGTTACCTCCTCCACCTGTTGTCTTAATTCTCAGACAACTTTTCTTCCTGTGGTCCAAGATAGTTTCAAATCCTTCTCGAGGAGCAAGAGTCTATCTCTCAGTATTCCCAGCAAAAGCCCCAGCACAGCTCACTGGGCCGAATGGATCGCATGTGGATCCCCCAACCAGTTGCTGAAGCCAGTGGAGGGACGTGAGAGTGACTGAGGACCAGGTCACATGCCCCACCCCACCACACTGAGACCACAGAGAAGAACCCCAAGAGAAGTCAGAGGCCATGGCTGGAAGGAGGGGAAAAGGATGCCAGGCAGAAAGAGGGCCAAAGTTTTGCAGAATAATCATAACAGCTAAGGTTGATTTATCCGTAAAGCAACTATTAACAAACCTAAAAGGAGATATTACCCACAACACAAGAATAGTAGGGGACCTCAACACCCCACTTACATCAATGGATAGATCATCTAGACAAAAAGTCAACAAGGAGATAGTGGAATTAAATGAAAAACTAGACCAGATGGACTTGATAGACATACATAGAACACTCCATCCAAAAACAGCAGAGTATACATTCTCCTCAAGTGCACATGGAACATTCTGAAGGATAGATCACATATTAGGAAACAAGGCAAACCTCAATAAATTTAAGATTGAAATCATATCTGCTATCTTCTCTGACCATAATGCTGTGAAACTAGAAATCAACCACAAGAAAAAAGCAGGGGAAGGAACGAAAATGTGGAGACTAAACAACACACTACTGAACAGCCAGTGGGTTGTCAAAGAAATAAAAGGAGAAAACAAAAAATATTTGGAGACAAATGAGAAGGAAAACTCACCATACCAACTCAGATGAGATGCAGCAAAAGTGGTCCTAAGAGGGAAATTTATGGCAATACAGGCCCACATTAACAAATAAGGAAAAGCTCAAATAAACAATTTTAAACTACACCTAACAGAACTAGAAAAAGAAGAACAAACAAAGACCAAATTCAGCAGAAGGAGGGAAATAATAAAAAGTAGAGCAGAAATAAATGAAATTGAAACAAAAAAGACTGTAGAAAGGATCAGTGAAACAAGGAGGTGGTTCTTTGAGAAGATAAACAAAAATGACAAACTCTTAGCTAGACTCACTAAGAAAAAAAGAGAGAAGGCTCAAATAAATAAAATTAGAAACAAAAGAGGAGAAATTACAATGGATACCACAGAAATACAAAAGATTATAAGAGACTATTATGAAAAACTATATGGCAACAAACTGGAAAATCTAGAAGAAATGGGTAAATTCTTAGACTCTTACAACCTCCCAAAACTGAAGCAAGAAGAAATAGAGAATCTGAATAGACCAATCACAAGTAAAGAGATTGAAACAGTTATCAAAAACCTCCCCAAAAATAAAAGTCCAGGACCAGACGGCTTCTCTGGAGAATTCTAGCAAACATTCAAAGAAGATTTATTACCTATTCTTCTCAAACCATTCCAAAAAATTGAGGAAGACGGAAATATTCCTAACACATTCTACGAGACCAACATCACCCTGATACCAAAGCCAGAGAAGGACAGCACAAAGAAGGAAAACTACGGGCCAATATTGCTGATGAACATAGATGCAAAAATCCCGAACAAAATATTCGCAAACCGAATACGGCAATACATCAAAAAGATCATACACCATGATCAAGAGGGATTCATATCAGGGACACAAGGATGGTTCAACATCTGCAAATCAATCAATGTGATACACCACATTAATAAAATGAGGAAGAAAAACCACATGATAATTTCTATAGATGCAGAGAAAGCATTTGACAGGATCCAATGTCCATTCATGACATAAATTCTCAATAAAATGGATATAGAAGGAAAGTACCTCAACATGATAAAGGCCATATATGACAAACCCACAGCCAACATCATACTCAGTGGGGAAAAGCTGAAAGCCAAGATGTTCTCATCCCTCTGAGAACAGGAACAAGAGAAGGGTGCCCACTCTTGCCACTCTTCTTCAACATAGTACTCATGGTTTTGGCCAGAGCAATTAGGCAAGAAAAAGAAACAAAAGGAATCCAAATAGGCACTGAAGAAGTGAAACTCTTGCTGCATGCAGATGACATGATTTTATATGTAGAAAACCCTAAAGACTCCATCAGAATACTATTAGAAATAATTAACAACTACAGCAAAGTTGCAGAGTGCAAAATCAACTTACAAAAGACAGTAGCATTTCTATACTCTAATAATGAACTAACAGAAAGAGAACTCAAGAGTTCAATCCTATTTACAATCACAACAAAAAGAATAAAATATCTAGAAATAAATTTAACCAAGGAGGTGAAAGACCTATACAAAGAAAACTATAAGACATTACTGAAAGAAATCGATAATGACACAAAGAAATGGAAAGAGATACCATGCACATGGACTGGAAGAATAAACATATCTAAAATGTTCATACCACCTAAAGCAATCTACAGATCCAAAGCAATCCCAATCAGAATCCCAATGACATTGTTCACAGAAATAGAACAAAGAATTTGAAAATTACTATGGGGCAACAAAAGACCCTGAATAGCCAAAGCAATCCTGAGAAACAAGAACAATGCTGGTGGCATCGCAATCCCTGACTTCAAAATATATTACAGAGGGCCGGCCCATGGCTGAGTGGTTAAGATCGTGCACTCCACTTCGGCGGCTCAGGGCTTCGCTGGTTCGGATCCTGGGCGCGGACATGGCACCGTTCATCAGGCCATGCTGAGGCAGCATCCCACATGCCACAACTAGAAGGACCCACAACTAAAATATGCAACTATGTACTAGGAGGATTGGGGGAGAAAAAGCAGAGAGAAAAAAAAAGAACATCGGCAACAGTTGTCAGCTCAGGTGCCAAAGCTATAGTAATCAAAACAGTATGGTACTGGTACAAGAACAGACACACAGATCAATGGAACAGAATTGAAAGCCCAGAAATAAAACCACACATCTATGAACAGCTAATCTTCGACAAAGGGGCCAAGAACATATAATGGGGAAAGGAAAGCCTCCTCAAGAAATGGTGCTGGGAAACTGGACAGCCACACACAAAAGAACAAAAGCAGATCATTATCTTTTCCCATGCACAGAAATAGACTCAAAGTGGACCAAAGACTTGAAGGTAAGGCCTGAAACCATAAAACTTCTGGAAGAGAATATAGGCAGTACACTCTGACATCAGACTTAAAAGGATCTTTCCGAATACCATGTCCACTCAGACAAGGGAAACAAAAGAAAAAATAAACAAGTGGGACTTCATAAGACTAAAGAGCTTCTGGACGGCAACGGAAACCAAGATCAAAATGAAAAAACAACCTACCAAGTGGGAGAAAATATTTGCAAATCATATATCTGATAAGGGGTTAATCTCCATAATATGTAAAGAACTCAGACAAATGAACTGCAAAAAAACAAACAGCCCAATCAAAAAGTGGGCAGAAGACATGAACAGACATTTTTCCAAAGAAGACATACAGATGGCCAGTAGACACATGAAAAGATGCTCAACATCACTAATCATCATGGAAATGCAAATCAAAACTACACTAAGATATCATCTTACACCCGTTAGCATGGCTATAATCACCAAGACAAAAAACAACAAATGTGGGAGAGGTTGTGGAGAAAAGGGAACCCTCGTCCACTGCTGGTGGGAAGGCAAACTGGTGCAGGCACTGTGGAACACAATATGGAAATTTCTCAAGAAATTAAAAATAGAAATACCATACGACCCAGCCATCCCACTACTGGGTACTTATCCAATGAGCTTGAAATCAACAATTCAAAGAGACTTATGCACCCCTATGTTCATTGCAGCACTATTCACAATAGCCAAGACATGGAAGCAACCCAAGTGCCCATTGACTGATGAATGGATAAAGAAGATGTGGTATACATATACAATGGAATACTACTCAGCCCTAAAAAAAAGATGGAATAGTCTCATTTGCAACCACAAGAATGGACGTTGAGGGCATCATATTAAGCAAAATAAGCAGATAGAGAAAGACAAACACTGTATGATTTCACTCATATGTGGAATATATGACTTATGGACAAAGAGAACAAATTAGTGGTTACCAGGGGAAGGCTGATGGAGGGTGGGCACAAAGGGTAAAGGGGCACGCTTATATGGTACATGACAAATAATAGCGTACAACTGAAATTTCACTACATTATAAGCTCTTATGACCACAATAAAAAATAAATTAAAAAGATTGACTTCTCCATTTATATTGAGCACTCTGTGTGCTGGCTCAGCTAAGGTGCATTCACTGCTCACGACAGACACACAAAGTAGGTTAGCCCCATTTAACAGTTACAGGAACTGAGGCCAAGAGGAAACTGAGGCTTGAGATGTCAGCTAGTAAGTGGCAGAGCCTGGGATCTCCTGGGAGCCCAGAGCCTCCACAGGGCTCAACCCTGAAATTCCTGGCGCCATCTGGTGCTGCCCCTCAACAAACCAGGCGGAACCACCTGCGGAGCTGAAGGTGGAAGCCGTTAGCCCAAGAACGCAAAGGGAGCCACCTCCTTGACAAGAAAGAGGGACATGCAAGGCAGCTCAGGGCAGGCTGCCCGCGGGCCACAGGCAATGGGGAGACGGCTGGCAGAGGTGGGAGGTGGCTGACCCTGATGCGCTCCTCAAATGGAAGTCTGAGGTGGGGGTGGGAGGCGAACAGGAGGGTGCCTCTCAGGCCTGGGGTCCGGAGAGGTCGGGATGAGGGCGGGGGTGCAACCTGTCAGGAGCTCAAGGAACAATCAAGTGTTCACGGTGTGCCTGCTGTATACCCAGCCCCGGCAGCCGCATCTCCTCCAGGCTCAGGAGGACGCCAGCAACCTGCTGTCAGGAAGGCTGCTCTACCTGCTCCCCACAGTGTCCCCAGCACCCAGCCCGCACAGTGCCTGGCACACAGTAGGTGCTCAATAAATGTTTGCTGCCGAATGAACCACCCAACGGCCCTCTAAAGGGGGTAAATTCCTACCCCCATTGCCAAGACGAGGAAACTGAGGCTCAGAGAAGGTCAGGGCAACAGGATTGGAGTGCAGCTGGGCCCAGCTTCACAGGGAGCCGCACCTGGGAAAAGCCTGGGGTTATGAGGTCTGGGGCAGGCAGATCTCTGGTGGGACTGGCCACACCCCAGTCCCCTCCTACCCCCTCTTAGAGCATCTGCCCTGAGACCTGTGGGGCAGCCACCCATCTGGAGTAACAGGGCCCTGCTCTCTTCCTCTCTCTGGCCTCAGTCTCCTCGTCCGTGAAATGGGAACGGTCATGCCCACTCACGATGAAGGGGTGAGATCAGAGGGCAGGCCCAGGCAGGTCAACTTCCTGGGAGGGCGGGTGAGTCGGGAGGTATTCACCACCAGGGCACTGTGCCTGGTGCAGGGAGGGGCCCAAAAATGCTTGCTTGAGTGGGGACCAGTGCTCAATAAATCACAGCTGTCGTTGATGCTGCTGATGCTGACTAGGGAGAGGGCTCCCCGCCCCCTCCCACATTCACCCCGTCCCCACACAATTCTTCCACCTCCATCCCTCCCCCATTCAATCCTCCCCCACTGCACCATTTCCCTCTTCCTCCATTCTCTTCCCGCTGCATTTCTCTTCTCTCTCCTACCTGCATCCAGTTCTTCCTTCCTCCTCCCCCACCCCATCCCCCACTTTATTTTTCTCTCCTTCCTCCCACCCCAGCCCTCGTCCTCCCCAGCACCATTATCCCTGATGTCCCTTCCTCACCCTCCACCTTATTCCACCGCCTCCCCCTCCCCAACTTAGCCTCCCAGCTCTCCCACCCCCTGGGCACTAGGCCTGGGTGGGTCCAGCCTTTGGTCCTGGCAGGTGGGGCTTTATAACCCTGGCAGGCTCAGGTTCTCAGGAAGTGCCTTCCCCTCCACTCCTTCTGTGGTCCCTCCCTCCCTGCTCAGCAGTGACACTGTTGGGGGACTGGGGGGGCATGCTGCCTGGGCCAGCACAAGACGGACCCAGGGCTCCAGGGCTCCCTGCCTGCCTGGGACTGCCAGCCAGCAGGCTACAACTGCCCTCAGACAGCCTCATCAGCTGCCCCCAGGAGGCTGCAAACCTGCTGGCCGCCACCACAGGGGCCCACCACTCAACCCAGGTCTGCCCCACCACTGTGCGCCTCCCTCAGTTCCCTAAACACACTCCCCTATTCCTCACAGCCTCAGCCCCTAGTGGCCCCCACCCAGCCCAATCCTACAGGCCATCGAGACTCAAAGCATCAGAGCAAGTTCACAGGGACACGCATTTGTTTCCTGCCGTAATACATCACCACACACTGCGTGGCTTAAAATCTCAGAAATGTATTGTCACATCCTGGAGGCCACAAGTCTGAAAGCAAGGCGTCAGCAGGGCCGCAGTCCAGCTGGAGGCTCCAGGGGAGAACCCGTCCTCGCATCCCCCAGGTCCCGGCGGCTCTCAGCAATCCTTGGCTTCCTTGGTGTGTGGCCACATCACTCCAACTTCTGCCTCGGTCTTCTCTGTGTGTCTGTCTTTTCCTCTTCTGTCTCTTATAAAGACACTTGTCATTGGATTTAGAACCCACCCTGGTGACCCAGGATGATTTCATCTCAAGATCCTTCCCTTAATTACATCTACAAAGACCCTTTTTCCTAAGAAGGTCACATTCCCAGGGTCTAGGCATTCGGACATGGACAGAGCGGCCACCATTCAACCTACTCAGACAATATCCAAGATAGAGGCGTGTTAACTCTAAAAGGGATGGAGCAGCTGTTAAAAATCTCCCTCACTTCACTTTCTTTGTGCACAGTGGGGGGAAAAGGAGACAAACTCTGGAATAATTTATATTTGATTTCCATTCTACTCTTGTCCCTGACCCTAACGTGGCTGGTAACTATGGAGCCCTGTAATGAATTTCTAAAGAATTCTGAAGCTACGTCCCAAGATGTACTGAGTCCGGATTACCCTAACAATGATGATGTTGTTAGGGTACCCAGAAAAAGAAGGGAGCTTTCAGGTGGGGACAGGAACCCCAAGCACAGGAAGCTTGGCACATGCAGTCGGCACCGCTTTATATTGAATTCAGTCTTTTATTTTCTGAAGAAACATCTTCTGTCCCTCAAGGCAAAGGGAGAAATGATTTACTGTTTAAACTGGATAACATATGTAAAGTGTGGGCCTCGTGCCTGGTCCACAGAGATGTGGTCATTGTTGCCCAGTGATGGGGCATCTCATGCAAGCTCTCACAGATGTCAGATTGCCCATCTTGTAGCAGAGAAAACTGAGGCCCACAGAGGGGAGAGGGGCTGCGGTCTCCCAGAGTGCCCTGAGGCTCAGCTAGTTATATACAGTGCCTCTCTGTGGGGAGGAGGCCCAAGGCAGGCCTGGGATGAAGCAGGTGTCTTAAAGAGGTGTCGGAAGTGGGATTGAGGGTGGATAACATTTTTAGAAATGGCCAGGACACCAGCCAAATGACGTCAGAAAACTAGGCTGAGATTTTAGCTGGGAAATGCCTTCTGTGACGGGGAAGAAGGCAGGGACCCTTTGGAACAGGTGTGAGGAAGCCACAACAAACTTGCCTTGAGTAGGTATCTCTCAGGGGCTGTCTTTGGAAGGGTCCCTTCCTACAGCCATTAGTCCCAATTCCAAGTTCTCAAAGCTTCTAAGGATTAGGTGCAAAGAGAGCATTACACTTCTTTTTTTAAATTTTTTTTTTGAAGAAGAAGATTAGCCCTGGGCTAACATCCGCTGCCAATCCTCCTCTTTTTGCTGAGGAAGACTGGCCCTGAGCTAACATCCATGCCCCATCTTCCTCCACTTTACTTGTGGGACGCCTGCCACAGCATGGCTTGACAAGCAGTGCAAAGGTCCACACCCGGGATCCAAACCGGCGAACCCCAGGCTGCCAAAGCAGAACGTGCGAACTTAACCACTGCACCACCAGGCCGGCACCTACACTTTTTTTTAAGAGGACAGAGCATCCCACTTCTCAAAGGGAAGACCCTTGGAATTGAAGTGGAATGTAGGCTGGAGGGTCCAAGGTGTTTGCCCCGAGCTGAAACCAGTGGGGCTTGTCCATGGATATTAACCTGGACCTAAAGGGTCACAATCACTCTGGAGCTGGCCCATTCTCCAGGCCAGTAGGATTCAGACAAGAAAAAATGAGGCTGATTCTTCACTGGGGGGCGAGGAGTGCAGAGAAACGTCCCACTCAGACCCAGCCTGGCCTTGCCCCCTCCCCCAATTCTACATAGCTTAAAGTTTGGGGAGCTTCCCTAGTTTGGGAGCACAAACAAGGAGAACCATGCAGCAGGGAAAACTAGAGATGGAGCTCTTGATCTGAGCCACCCACCAGCCTGGATTTTTCAGAACCATCTCTATCTCCCTAGGGCTGTTTCACCCACTCCATCTGCCAAAAAAGGAGACCAGAATCTTTCCTACTCATTCCTTCTCAGTAGGTCCCAAGGGTCCTTCTGGAGACTCAGGAGGTGGCAGGGACTGGGCTGTGCAATGGTTACAGCACAGCCCCCGGATCTGGGTTAGAGCCCAGGCTGACCTCTTGGCTCTGTAACCTCTAGCAAATGACCTTACCTGTCTGAGCCTTCCTTCTCACTGGAAATAAGATAATCACGCCTAAAGGCGTTTACCTACACAGCAGATTCTCAGTAAGTGCAGTTTATTAAGGCGGAGGAAGGGTCTCAGGCTGAAGCCTGCAAGGTGACCCAAGAGACTTGTTGAGACCTAGGAAAGGAGCGAGACCAGCAGCTAGTGGGAGCCCTGAGTCCTCTCCAGCCGGAGGGCAGGTGAGCCTGGGCGGGCGCCTTGCCTGCAGGAGGTCTGCAGCTGGGAAAACTGTGGATGTCTGAGCAAAACCAACCAGTGCCTCGCCGGCACCATCCCAGCAGCCGAAAGCACGCGGACGGAGTATCCAAGAGGGCGCGCGCAGGCCACGCCCTTATACTCAGGCCACGCCTCTGGCCCTTAGGCCAAGCCTCTGGCCCTTGGACCACGCCCGGGTTCTTCTCTGCTCTGGTCTCGCCCTGTGTCCGCAGCTCCCGCCCCAGTGTGTCCCCTCCCTTCTGAGGCCACCCCCGCCCTAGAACCCCCTTCCCTCCGCGACTAACACACCCCACCCCGAACCCCTTCCAGCTGTGACCCTGTGCTTCGGCCCTCAGGCCACGCCCCTCATGCGTGCCTTGGGACAGTTCCCCCCCTCCTTGGTGGTGGCCCTTTGCCTAGGCCACACCCTTGACCACTGCCTCACTAGGACTTCAGATGTGGCTCCTGTCCTCACCTTTCCGCCGCATCCCAGAGGGGCTGAGACCCCCGCGGGGCCGAGGGGCGGGCCGCCCAGCCCGCGGGTGTGCGCGGAGCCGGACTCTCCGCGCCGCCCCATCCGCAACTCCCCTCTGGTGCCACCAGAGGGTGCGCGTCTCCTTCGAGTTGCGGCGGGAAAGCGTGGATGGGACCTGGAGCTTGTGGATCCGAGAGGCGACTGCCGCTGCACGTGCGGTGGCAGCACCGCCCCTTCTCTCCTGACCCCGCCTTCCAAGGTAGAGGCTGGTGTTGTCTGAGCTACAAGGGCCGCTTGCTCCTGCAACACGGGTGTGCCTTCCCACACCCCTCCTTTCCCCTCTGGCTATCCTTAGCCCCTCTAGCAATCGGGACAAAAGGCGTAAATCGATTACCAAAGAGCTTCAGCCAGCTGTCGGCATCTCCTCAGACGCCAGCGAAGGCCATGCCTGCTTCTGATAACTTTGGTTGCCTCCTATTGTGCTACTGTGTACATATTAGGGGTTCAATTAATATCCGTTCAATGAATGGCTGAATAAATGAATCAATGCTTTAATAAATAAAAAAAATCCAGTGTTTGTCAGTTTTGTCTTCGGGCGGATGTGCGGAGTCTCCTATTCTAGTCGTTCATGCCATACCACTGTAAGGATCCTATGGTAACACATTTTTTTCTCGGTCCATTCCAGACTGAGAGGAGAAGGTCGGCATTTTGTAAGCACACCTCCCAGCCAGAAATCCAGTTGTCTCTCCGTGGTGTTGGGATGGAGAATCGCCTTGCATCATAGCTTTAGTCCTGGCTTGGCTCGTGGTTTGGCTGGCCCCACCACCTGGCTTAGACACAGGAATTGCACTTCAACTGTTTCTGTTTTCCTGCATGTTTTGTGGGGCTCTTTTCTTGAGACTTTTGCCACAAACTCTTTCCATTCATTATAAAAATATTATATGTCATATTGGCCGGAGGGGATCTAAAATAAAACACACAGACACCATATTGCACAACGAAACGTACAGAAATTCCTACTGTCCGCTCGCTGGGTGGCGCTAGAGGCTGATGTTTCTGAGGGCTGAGGCTGCTAATTTCCCACCAGGAAGGTCTGGCGGTTGTGAAATTCATTTTGCTTCTGGGCAGCACAGAGCCCCCGGGGAACTCCTTTCCCCCCACTTTCTCATGACTCAGGCTCTCCACAGCTTTGATCCGTCTCTGTGGGATGGAGCCACAGTCTTGACCGCTTCTTTTGATACCTCCAACAGGCATGGAAGGGAAGTGGGGAATCCTATGGGGTAAGTCTCAGTCAGAATTGTGAAGTGAGTCAAGCTTATTTCCAGGAACTGTTAAAATCTTTTCTCTCTGGCCCTTTGGGGCTCCCCCTGGCTTCAGGAGACCCATTCCTGTCTCAGAGGAAGAAGTTAGATGTGAGGTGGTAGTGGCTGGGAATGTGTTACCAGTCCCAGGAGCCTTGGCATTTTAAAGGACACCTAGCAATGCCACACGTGTGGGGAAATTTAAATACTGCAGCCTCAGAGTTGGGTGGGTGGACAGAGGATGGACACTTCACCCCTCATCATACACCACAGCCCCCTTTCTCTGCGGACAAGCTGAGCACCCAACACAATGTCGGGCAGGACCTGAGGGGCCGTGGGGAGCTGCTCTTCCTCCTCATCAGGAATGTGTGTCCCAAGGGATGCAGATCAAGGCACATACTTTCAAGGCGCAATTACTGCAAATGCACAGTCTTGTGAACAATTTGCTTTCTAAGTGCCTACTCGGATAAAGTCACTATGCGTGAGTCCTCTCACCAGGGGATAATCAAAATATTTAACAACTGGTACAGACAGGCACTGACTAGTCAAATGGCCACTGATGGAGCAGAGCCCTTGAGGGCCACTGCTGAGCCAGGCCTCATTTGCAGGCATGAGGAAGACTGGGACATCGGTGGGAGGTTCTGCAAAAGGGCTGTTCGCCAACCAGTAGAGCATCTTTCAATATTCTAACCAGTGCTGCTATGCCAAGGTGAACAGGCCGAGTACCAGCCCTGCTCTCGTCTCCTCCACAGCCTCATCCCTCCCCGCCCCTGCAGAGC
Organism: Equus quagga; assembly: GCF_021613505.1. Lineage (NCBI taxonomy): Eukaryota > Metazoa > Chordata > Mammalia > Perissodactyla > Equidae > Equus > Equus quagga. The sequence goes on from NC_060271.1 coordinate 59,678,560, forward strand.
TGGACCCCTCCTTTCTCTTCTACATCCATACTCCTATTCTCCAGTCTTTCAGCCAGAGGCTGTACCATCTCCTCTTTCAGTAGCCCTCAGTATGGGAATAGGTGTGACCTAATCTGCAGTGGGCTTTAGAGACAAGCATGGCCCAAGCCAGCTGTGCATGAGAACCACCAAAGCAGTGCCTAAAACCCAGCAGTCCGGGTCACCTATACTTTTACGAAGGATGCTGGGTAAGGTTGATGCACAGCCAGGCTTCGAGATTCCTGCCTGCCTCCTAAATCCGGGATCAGCAGGAAGCTCTGGGGCAACGTTGGTACAGTCACCTATGAGTTCCTGGAAGGAAGGTGGGAGCTAAGAGCCACTCACAAACACTGTTTCCTCCTCATGCATGCGGTCAGCCCAAGGAGCACCACCACTGTGACCACGAGGATTCCCGCCACCGAGACAGCAGCGATGATGATGTTCCTCTGCAGGAAGTGCAGAAGCTGCGCACACGGCAAATTCCCGTTTCGAATACCTAAATGAGAAGACACGTGGCAGAGTAAACAGAGGGAGAGGACCCCATACAGATCTGCAGGGATGACCTGTGAGCTCTGCCTCTAGCAGAAATGAAAACCTTAGCATCTGAGCTGCTGGCTCCCGAAAACCTCTTGGGAAAGGAACCAGCTTCATTTAGGAAAGCATTCAGAGGTGAGAGGAGATGCTGGTTGGTGGTGGAGGTGAGATGCTGAGGGTATGAGCTGGAGAGCAGTAAAGCAGCCAAAAGAAGGTTGAAAAAACCACGGTTTGTAGGAGGTGAGGGAAGAGGAGGGGAGAGCTCAGATGGGAGGAGGCAGGGGCATTAGACGTGGCAGAAAGTCCTGCTGTGATGGCTTTTTAAGAAGACTAGAGTCAAATATTTGGTTTAAAGCTTTTCACAGGCACTGATACAACCTTTTCTCTCCCACTCCCCAGCCCCCCAACCTCCGCTCCTCCAGCTTCTAGAAATTCTCCCGGGCACATGATCTGCCTGATGTGTGTAGGTTTGGGAGAATTTCATGACATAAGGCAAACATAATGCCAGAGATGACCCCAAGCTCTTACAGCCCTCCGGGGACTTGCAGAAATCTTGAAGGTAGATTTGGAATGCTGCTGAATGTGGGCTTTGGAGCGCAAGGCAATCTTAGCTAGACCCTACTTGACATCGGGGACTCCTAGAGCTTCTATCACCCCATTTGTATTGTGACCAAAAAAGCAAATGGACTCAAGGAAAGAGAGCACAGAGGTACAATGACAGGAATCAGATGGTTTAGTGTGGAGAGCTGCTGAGGGGAGCTTAGTGATAGAGGCTGGAGAACCCTGGCCAAGGGCCTTCTTAGGCTATGGGGAAAAAATTGTGCATGTCCAATTTTTGCCTTCATCTGTGCCACGTCAAGAGGCAGCAGCATCAAGCCACTCTAAGGGCTCTGTTGGAATGATTCAGCATTCAATTTTGGGGGGTTAGGAAGTGACAACCAGGTATAATTGTGACAGCAGGTGGTTACATGGAGGGAGTGAACTGGGCTTGGTCCCAGCACATTGACATAATGGGCAAGTTTCTTCGCACTCTGAACGGGCCCAGGCTCAAGTGATCCAAGGTTGAAGATCAGGGATTAGGTTAACACCGGGCACTTAATGTCTCCTGCCTGTCAGCAAGCTTCGGTGCCCAGTCATGGCAGGGACTCAGAAGACGATGCACATGTTTTGAGTGACCATGGCTGTGTAGAAACAACGTAAAAGTAGTATCTTTGTGAAAGGGGGTCAAATTCCTGGAGTTAGTTTAATTTATAATTTTAACTGCAGTTCATATGCTTTTGAGGGTGAATTGAAGGTATGCCGACATCTATTCTGTTAAAATACCATGAAAGGCAAACAGACACGTTCTGAAGTCATCTGTTTTTTTGTGGGCTTTTTTTGGTGAGAAAGATTGGCCTTGAGCTAACATCTGTGCCCATCGTCCTCTGTTTTGGGGCTGCTGCCACAGCATGGCTTTGACAAATGGTGTAGGTCTCTTCCCGGGATCCGAACCCATGAACCCCGGGGCTGCTGAAGTAGAGCGTGCTGAAATTAACCAGTGTGCCACCAGGCCAGCCCCTGTATTTAAGTATCTTATTTAGCTCCTGCTATGTAGATTACCTGGACTAACTGCTTCCTGAAGTGTTTTTTTATCTGCAGTAGTTAACTGCTCACTCACAGCCCTGTTGAAGAGAGGGGGTTCGTCATCTCTTTCCGCCTCTGAAATGTGATCTACAAAAGACAAAAGACAAAATGTGTTTGTACAAAAACACCCATTGGCCTGTGATTAGTTCTGTTTTGTTTAATTTTTTTTTCTTTTGAAAGATGCTTTCGTTACAGTCTTATTTGGGTGAATCTAAGTAATACGCACTCTATAATGAAAGTAGCGAAGTGTTTAAAGACACATAAAGATGCTTCTACAAGCTGTTTGCATGAAGCGTTCAGTACAGTCTTATTTCAGGGAATCTAAGTAATTGTCTGGGTTTATGATGAAAGCAACTTCCTCTAGAGTCAAAGTGAGGAGTTAGGGAGGATTTTGGAGAAGCGTCCAAGTGTACATCAGTGTTTTGTTTCTGTTTATTTTTTTAATCTAACAAATTTCTACAGATGACCCACCCGTAGACTGAGGCTGTGGTTCTCACACTTGAGTGTATATCAGAATCACCAAGATGCCTTGTTAAAAGCTAGATCCCTGGGCCCACCACCAGAGTTTCTGATTCAGTAGGTCTTGAAGGGCCTGAGAATGTGCATTTCTCACAAACCCTGAGTGACACTGATGCTGCTGGCCAGGGACCCTACCCAGGACCTTTCAGTCGGTCTCTGAGCCTCTCTGACCCCAATCTCCACTAGTATAAAATAGAGATAATAAGACCGACCTCACAGATGGAGTAACATTCATGATAATTTATAAACCACAAAGTACTATAAAAAACATTTCTTGAATTGCAAAGGCAAGACAGAAAAATTAATTACACTGAAATATTCACTTATGGGTAGAGGGACTGCAGAATGGTTTAGTATAAACAAACAGGGTTGAAAATCAGAAAGATTTGCATCCTAACTCTACCACTGGCTATCTTTGACTCATTTTTATGAGACCTGTCAAAAGGCCTGAGTGAGTTTAGCTTGTAGAAAACTGGGGAGCCAGGAGAGCTGTCTGTGCCCAACACAGGAATGGCCCTGCAGAGGGGCTGGGAGATGTTCTGAGTAGCTCCAGGGAGCAAACTGGAACCAATGAGAAGGAGCTCCAGAGAAATCTGTTTGGATTAACTGTTTAGCAGTTAGAAAGTAGGGCTATCAAAAAGGGAACGTGGAAAGTGAGGACTAATTAATTGTGTGACCTCAGAAGACTTCAAGGCTGGAGCCCCAGTCCCAGAGGGGAGACCTCCAAGAGCTGAGGGGCAGTTTTGGGGTGAGTCTGGCGAATCTTCCTTGGCCTAGTTCTTAAAGGGGTGACAATGAGACAATGTGGTTAAGACTGTCATGGAGTATGTGATAACAGCCTCATGAGATCTTAATTATTTCTGGGGAAAGAAAGAAATGTGTTCCTTATTCACTTTGGCTTAGAAAAGAGAGGAAACTCCCAAGTTAATGTGACTCATAATTACTCAACTTTGGAAATGCCAGCTTGTCAAATCAGAGTCAACTGAGTAACAGCCACAGACAGAAATCTCTGGATAACATAGAGGGTTATAACACTAAGGGGCTGTGTTTGCCTTGCTCTTTCGTAAAGTTGTAAAAAAGATAGACTTGTCACTTGCACACAAATTTTTACTTTCCTTGTCTCTGTACCACAGAAACAAAAAAAATAGAATTAGGAGACACTGTTTATACTTATCATCAATATGATCCTAAGTTTTCATTTACCTAAGGTTCTTTGGAGAGTTTGAAAGATGTTTCGTTCATTAGAACTAAGTCACTAAGTCCAGCCCACACTCAAGTGGAGGGAGATTAAGCTCCACCCTTTGAAGGGAGGGTATCAAAGAATTGTGGACATATTTTAGAACCACAGTAGGAATGAAATTCAAAGAAAGACGGTTGAACAAAGGAAACATTTGCTTGTGTCTATATGAGCATAAGGACTTCAATCAGCTATCTCTAGTTTTATGCAAGAATTATGGATAGAGAAAAGTGACACCCTTACAGAGGCATCTACACTCTGCAGAAAGACTTGACTTGAGTATATGACCTGCACCATTAAGCAGAGATCCCTGAATGATTTCCAAGATATTAGGTTGAGCCATATGAAATTGGAGATATTTGACTACTTTTGATCTACAAGAACAGTAAGTTCAAATGATTCAACCTAACTTATAGTCCCAAGAGAAGTTTTCTAATCTACATATTTCTGCTAATCTTGAGGCTCCTAGAAACCCAACACCATGGATTATCAAGATGAGTGTAACGATCAGTTTGTATTGTGATCCTTTGTTTAAAAACATATATGGAATTGAGCTCAAATCCAGTGTATATTGATCACTGCACACATTGGGGGTCTGGGAAGACAGAGGAAAGTGAGTCCATTTTGTACTTAGAAAGTGCTCAAGCACTGAGTCAAGCTCCTACAGGGAGAAAAATCAATACAGCTGATTATGGAAAGACAGTTTTAGAAAAGTTGATGTCATTTTTGGTAACAAGCAAAAGTTCTAGAGAAATCTATCAACATGGCAAGTTGGGACATGCTACAGAGGTCTAAGAGGGGATGCCACACTTTTTCCAGGGAGCTCAAGCTCAGTGGGGCGCCAGGAACTCCCGGCCCCTTCCAGTGTCACAACAGGGGGGCAGGAAGTGCCCACAGTCAGCTTCTGTATTTGAAAATTATTTCACATAGTGACCACGTGAAAGGAAAATGTTACCCTCATTGTTCTCCACCGGCACTGTTTCAAGCACACCAGCAGCACAGGCGGAACCCGCTCAGCAGAAGACAGAAGGGCTGAAGGTCTTGCCTTGGGGACACTGGGCATCTGGTCTAGTTAGGAAATCTACGTCATCACATCATTGCTCTACGTGATGTCTGTGAAACTCTTTCTGCCTAACAGTTCTTCCAGGTGTTTTAAAATGGGCACACTATGCAGGCATAACTGGCGTCTCTTACAAGCATCCTGAGTTCAAACACCAGCACTGTCTCCTCCCCGACTGCTTGACCTGCGACAACTTACTTAACTTCAGGAGCCACGTATGTAAAATGGGGGCATAATGATAATGCAACATACCACTGACCTAGTTCATATTCCCATGCCCAGGAAAGACCACAGATTTGCGAGCCCAGACAGTGACATATTGGTCTGTTTTTCCTTTTAAATCTTTAAATCTTTTGAGGGAAGAAATGCTTCATGGGATTCTAGTTCCTCAGCCTGTCTTCAGAGCCGATCTGCCTTCACCACAGCTGCATCTGTAAGAGGAGCCTTTGCTCATCAGCGGAAGGGGGTGCCTTCCCACATTCCTCCTGAGGATGGAGAGAGGTCTTCAGGGTATCGCTCAGGAATGTGCTCACACCTCACTAGCTGCGGCCCAGGGGGAGAATGGGACTTCACTGGTAAGTTTGGGAGAAGGAATTGGGTGGCCGTAGCTAGCTCGTTTCTCTCTTTTTTGGCATCCGTCTGCCTGCAGAGAGCAAACCTCCCAATCTGCCCTCGACGCTGGGAATTTTACAGAAGCAAACTCTCATGGTTGGGGTTTGGGGAGGTCATGGGTATCCTAAACATTACCAGAGATTAGGGCCTTCTGCCTGGCTCAGGGCAAAGCACCCAGATTATTCAGCCAAATATTTCTCGAGAAGACAGTTTGAACTCCATCTGCCGGACCTTTAGCTCAGTCTCACATTTAGTTCTGAACTCAGGCAAGAGGAAGAAGAGGTATTACTTATTGATCCCAAACTCCAATTTTATCCATCTGCATTTACCATTACTGGAAATTCTGTCCATGCTGCCAAGGAAAAATTCTGGTTCAGCAGAATTCCCAGCAGCAACACTGGCTCCTTTGATGAAACACATGAAAAAAATTGAAAGAGAGAAGTTTTTATCAGTACCCACTTACAAGCACCTTAGGCCCGTATTTTGCTTTAAGTGTTGAAATGTTAATATAGAAGTCAACTTGGAAATATGTGTTTGAAAGTTTATGTGTCAGTGTAGAGAGAGGCACCAGCTGACTGCTGATGGCAGAGGTGGGGCCCAGGATGATGCTGTGGGAAATGAACCCCAGGAACTGGAATTCACATCTGTATGCAAAATTCCAACACTGTGTTCATCCCGCTGCTGCCCAGGGCACTTCCGTCCACTGCTGGCAATTTCTGATACACAATTCCATCCTCAGGACCTGTGATCAAATACCTTTCTTAATTCTCAAAGTGCTACTTTTAAAAAATAAGAATATGAGGCTACTTTTTAGAAGAGGATATTCTTCAGTTTTATTTCTATGGATGTGCCTAAAGCAAGTGATTTTTTTTTGCCTTGGTCTTATCCATGGAATGAGGTACTGTGACTGCACCAGCTCTCACCAAGGGCTGAGCTAAGCATCAAACCAGGTCATGCACGTGCGGGTATAAAGCGTGCCCGGCACAAAGTGATAACACTCTGCAGGGGTTCTGTTGTCAGGAACCATGAACGCCACTTGCAATTCTGGTTCCTGTCCTTTGAACAGCCTCCAGAAAGCAAGAGCCTGTCTGACACACGAACTTCAGGGATCACGCCAAAATAGAGGGATAGTCACACTTCAGACCATAGACTTGGAAGTCATAGAAAGTATTTCAGACAATTCTTTCGTTCATATCTCAATTTGTCTCTGCCGCACAAGTAGCTGTTTTAAAGAATGATAAAATGATAGCATGGTACATAAGTACAATCCCTAGGCCTATAGAAATATGTACGCTTGTAGTTTTAAACACATATACTTGCTTTCTTTCATGGCTCTCTTCGTAATTGATTTGCCTGCTGTTCCTGTTTCATCAAATGGTGCCTCATACGGGACTTTGGAAAACACTTGCAGTAGAATTTCATCTCAGGTGAAATAAATAAAGGTGTGTTAATACGAGTAGATCAGAACTGACATAGTTTTCTCTGTGATACCTAAAGCAGTCCATAAATACAGTGCATAAATGATACAAGCCCAATGGATACGTGAAATTATACTCTAAAATACTTTGCCTTGGGAAGGGGAATCCTAACTCCTAAGGAAGAAAGTGATTGCACCGGATGTCCTGAGCAGTAAAGATATACAGCTAGAAATTTTGCCCCAAATCTCATGAGATTTAGTGTCATAATTTTTCTTCTGGCTCCTGTTGTCATTCTGACCTGCCTTTGAGATTTTCCCCAAGATGGCCCACAAATATGGGTGAAGGCTGCGGGAGTAAAAATAAAGCAGGACAGATTTCTAAAAGTCAGAAAGCTCTTTATTTATAAAACTATTCCTAATTTTTCATGATTAATTTTTTTTTAATATTAATTTCTCCTTCCTGTTTAAAGTTTTCAGGCTACTACTTTTCCCTAGGGACAGCAGTTCATTTTTCCTTTTACGTTTACTTTGCTAAGCCACAGAAAACAATCAACCCAAATTTCATTCACCTGTATATATTCTGAGTCCTTTTTCAAGGGCTGTTGGTACATTGGTGGATGGTCTACTCACCTGATGGAATAGTTGCTTACGATAAGGACACAAAAAAATTAATTATCACATTCACCCATTCAAAACGATGAGGTCTTGTCACCAGCCCTTTCTTTGATGAATGTCTTGACCTTCTTGGATTGTTGCTCAGAGAGAACTTGGCAAGTTTATCAGCGGCCCACCAATGCCAAGGCCGACACTGGCATGGCACTGGGCATGTCAGAAGGCCTTCGGGGGTGATGGGACCCTCCCAAACCCTGAACCAGAACCCCATCCTCAGATGCACTCACTCCCCTTCCATACATGTGGGGCTGGATTCAGAGACACAGGGCACCTGCATGGAGGAGAAAAGTCTTCTGATTCCTGGATGGGAATTCCTGAGAGCACGGATAGCGGGACTGCAAGAGCCATCTACATCCAGCCACTCATTCAGTCATGGTCACCTGCCCATCACTCAATCAGCCATACAGTCAGTGCAGAATTAGTGGAGCTTCTTTAATGGCACACCTGGAAGAAGGGCAAACCCAGAATTCTTGATATGGGACAGCCCCTAGAAAAAAGGTCCACATCCCCTGGAGAGAGACGGCCCCTTCCAAGGAGGACTGAGAGGGCTCGCTCTGTGATCAGAACATCCAACATCTCCTGACCCAGAGGGGAGCGTCAGCACTCACACTCCCGGGAGCTCCTTCTCAGACCAAAGGGGATGCTCAGGGTCTACTCCTGACCCACACATGGGCCCCAGAGAGGAGAAATCTCTCTATATTCTATATATTAATCCCTTATCAGATATATGATTTGCAAATATTTTCTTCCATCCTGTGGGTTGTCTTTTCACTCTCTTGATAGTATCCTTTGATGCACAAAAGCTTTTCATTTTGATAAGTCCAGTTTATGTATTTCTTCTTTTGTTGCCTGTGATTTTGGTGTCAAAATTAAGATACCACTGCCTAATCCAAGGTCATGAAGACTTTCCCCCTATGTTTTCTTCTAGGTGTTTAATCATTTTAGCTCATAAATTTAAGTCTTTGACCCACTTTAGTTTTAATTTTTGTATATGGTGTAAGGTAAAGATCCAATTTCATTCTTTTGCAGGTGAATATCCAGTTTTCATAGGACAACTTGTTGAAGAGACTGTTCTGTCCCCTTGGCACCCTTGTTGAAAATCAATTGACCATGGATGTATGCATTTGTTTCTGGACTCTCTATTCTGGTCCGTTGATCTATAGGTCTAGCCTTATGCCAGTGCCACATTGTTTTCATAATTGTAGCTTTGTAGTAAGTTTTGACATGAAGAAGTAGGATTCCTCCAACTTTGTTCTTCTTTTTCAAGATTATCTTGACTACTTGGGGTCCATTGAGATTTCATATGAATTTCAGGTTGGATTTTTCTATTTTTGCAAAAAACACAGTTGGGATTTTGATAAGGTTGCTTCAAGTATGTAGATCACTTTGGGGACTACTGCCGTCTTTACGAGAGTAAGTCTCCCAATCCATGAACACAGGCTGTCTTTCCACTCATTTAGGCCTTCTTTAATTTCTTTCAGCAATGTTTTATACCTTTCACTGTACAAGTCTTTTGCCTCCTTTGCTAAACGTATTCCTAAGTATTTTATTCTTTTTGATGCTACTGTAAATGGCATTGTTTTCTCAATTTGCTTTTTAGACTATTCACAGCAGAGTATAGAAATATAACTTTTTAGGATTTTATATACATAAGGTCATGTTATCTACAAGGAGAGAATTGTACTCTCATTTTCCAATTTCATTTCTTTTCTTGTCTAATTGCTCTGCTAAGACTTCCAGTACTGTGTTGAATAGAATTGGCAAGAGTGGGCATCCTTGTGTTATTCCTGATCTTAGAGGAAAAACTTCCATTCTTTCACCACTGGGTAAGATGTTAGCCATGTATTTTTCACATATGGCCTTTCCCACGTTGAGGGAGTTCCCTTCTGGTCCTAGTTTATTGAGTGTTTTTATCACAAAAGGATGTTGAATTTTTAAATGTTTTGTTTTTAACAGTGGTAAAAAACACATAACACAAAATTTACCATGCTAATCATTTTTAAGTGTACAGTTCAGGAGTGTTAAGTTTATTCACATTGTTGTAAAACAGATCTCCAGAACTTCGTCATCATGCAAAACTGAAACTTGTACTCATTAGTCAACAAGGTCCTGTTTCCTTCCTCCACCCCCAGCCCCTGGAAACCGCCACTCTACTTTCTGTTTCTATGAATTTGACTACTCTACGTACCTCATATAAGTAGAATCATTCAGTATTTGTTTTCCTGTGACTAGCTCATTTCACTTAGCATAATGTCCTCAAGGTTCATCCACGTTGCATGTGACAGAATTTCCTTCCTTTTTAAGGCTGAATAATAGTCCACTGTATGTAGATACCACATTTTGTTTGTCTGTTCATCTGTTGATGGACACTTGGGTTGCTTCCACCTCTTGGCTATTGTGAATAATGCTGCTATGAACATGGGTGTACAAACATCTGTTTGAGACTCTTCTTTCAATTCTTTGGGCTATATAAGCAAATATGGGATTCCTGGATCATAGAGTAATTCTATTTTTAATTTTTTGAGGAACAGCTCTACTGTTTTCCATAGAAGATGCACCATTTTATATTCCCAAGAACAGCACACAAGGCTTCTAATTTCTGCATATCCTTGCCAGCATTTGTTATTTTCTGCTTTTTGATTAATATCCATCCTAACGGGTATGAGGTGATATTTCATTATGGTTTTGATTTGCATTTCTAACGATCATTGATGCTGAACATCTTTTCACATACTTGTCAGTCATTTGTGTATCATCTTTGGTGAAGTGTCTATTCAAGTCCTTTATCCATTTTTTAATCAGGTTATTTCGGGTTTTGTTGTTGAGTTTGAAAGAATTTGTTATAAATTCTGGATAGTAACCTCTTATCTGATATACAATTTGCAAATATTTTCCAAAGGTTGCCTTTTTACTCTGTTTATTGTGTCCTTTGATGCACAAAAGTTTTTAAGTTTGACGTAGTCCCATTTGTCTATTTTTGCTTTGTGTTGCCTGTGCTTTGGGTATCATATCCAAGAAATCAATGTGAAATCCAAGGTCATGAAGCTTTTCCTTTATGTTTTCTTGTAGGAGTTTATAGTTTTAGGTCTTACATTTAGGTCTTTAATCCTTTTTAAGTAATTTTTGTTTATGGTGTTAGTTAAGGGTCCAAATTCATTCTTTTGCATGTGGATATCCGGTTTTCCCAACACCATTTATTGAAAAGACTGTCTTTTCCTTATTCAGTGGTCTTCACACCCTTGTTGAAGATCATTTGACCGTATCCATGAAAGTTTATTTCTGGGGTCTCTATTCTTTTCCATTGGTCTATATGTCTGTCTTTATGCCAGTACCACACTGCTTTGATTACTGTAGCTGTGTAATATGTTTTGAAACCAGGAAATATAATGCCTCCAGCTTCATTCTTGTTTTTTAAGACTGTTTTCGCTTTTGGGGTCTCTCAAGATTCCATATGAATTTTAGGATGGATTTTTCTCTTTCTGCAAAGAAAATTGCCTTTCAGATTCTGATAGAGATTGCATTAAACCTATAGATCACTTTGGATAGTATTGACATCTTAACAAATTAAGTCTTCTAATCCATGAACATGGGATGTCTTTCCATTTACTTGTGTCATTTTCAAATTTCTTTCAGTGATTTTTTTTTTTTGAGGAAGATTAGCCCTGAGCTAACATCTGCCGCCAATCCTCCTCTTTTTGCTGTGGAAGACTTGCCCTGAGCTAACATCCGTACCCATCTTCCTCTACTTTATGTGGGATGCCTACCACAGCATGGCTTGCCAAGCAGTGCCATGTCCACGCCCAGGATCTGAACTGGGGAACCCCAAGCTGCTGAAGTGGAATGTGAGCACTTAAGCGCTGCGCCACCAGGCCAGCCCCATCAGTGATGTTTTATAGTTTTCAGTGTACAATCTTTTGCTTTCTTCTTCTTCTTTTTTTTTTTAAGATTTTATTTTTCCTTTTTCTCCCCAAAGCCCCCCAGTACATAGTTGTGTATTTTCAGTTGTGGGTCCTTCTAGTTGTGGCATGTGGGACACTGCCTCAGCATGGCCTGATGAGTGGTGCCATGTCCGCACCCAGGATTCAAACTGGCGAAACCCTGGGCTGCCAAAGCAGAGCACACGAACTTAACCACTCAGCCTCGGGGCCGGCTGTTGCTTTCTTCATTAAGTTTATTCCTAAGTATATTTTTCTTTTTGATACTATTGTAAATGAAATTTTCTTAATTTCCTTTTTTTATTGTTCATTGCTAATGTCTAGAAATGCAACTGACTTTTGTGTGTTGACTTTGTATCCTGAAACTTTGTTGAATCCTTTTCCTAGTTCTAACATTGTGGGTGTGTGTAGTCTATAGGATTTTCTACATATAAGATCATATCATCCTTGAACAGAGATAACTTTACTTCTTCCTTTGCAATTTGAATACCTTTTGCTTCTTTTTCTTGCTTAATTGCTCTGGCTAGAACTTCCAGTACTTTGTTGAACAGAAGTAGTGACAAGCATCTTTGTCTTGTTCCTGATCTCAAAGGAAAAGTTTTCACTCTTTCATAACTGAGTATGATGTTAGCTGTCGGATTTTCATATATGGCTTTTATTATGTTGAGATAGTTTCCTTCTATTCCTAGTTTGTTGAGTGTTTTTATCATGAAAGAGTGTTGAATTTTGTGAAATGCTTTTTCTACACCAATTGAGATGGTCACGTGGTTTTTTACTTCATCCTATTAAGGTAGCATATTACAATGGTTGATTTTCATATGTTGAACAATGCCTGAATTCCAGGAATAAGTCCTGCTTGGTCTGGTATATGATCTTTTTAATACAATGTTGGATTCAGTTTTCTAGTTATTTTGTTGAGGAATTTCGCATTTATATTTATAAGTGATATTGCTCTGCAGTTTTCATATAGTGTCTTTGTCTAGCTTTGGTATCAAGGTAATACTGGCTTCTTAGAATGAGTTAGGAAGTGTTCCCTTCTCTTCAATTTTTTGGAAGGGTTGGAGAAGCATTAGTGTTTTCTCTTATTTATTTGTTTGGTAGAATTCACCAGTGAAGCCAACTGATCCTTACTTTTCTGTATTCAGAAGTTTTGATTACTAATTCAATCTCCTTACCCATTATAGGTCTATTCCAATTTTCTATTTCTTCTTGAATCAGTTTTGGTAGTTTGTGTGTTTCTAGGAATGTCTTTATTTCTTCTAAGTTGTCCAATTTGTTGATATACAATTGTTCATAGTATTCTCTTATAATCATTTTTATTTCCATAATTAGTAGTAATGTCCCCACTCTCATTTCTGAATAAATAATTTGAGTCTTCTCTCATTTTCTGTCTTTCAAATTTGTTATCTTTTCAAGGAACCAATTTTTGGTTTTATTGATTTTCTCTATTGTTTTTCTATTCTTTATTTCATTTATTTTTTGCTCTATTCTCTATTATTTCCTTCCTGTTGCTAGCTTTAAATTTAGTTTGCTACTCTTTTTCTAGTTCCTTAAAGTATACAGTTGGGTATTTATTTGAAATCTTTCATCTTTTTTTAATATGTGCATTTATATTTATGAATTTCCCCTTAGCGTGGCTTTTGCTGTATAAGTTTTGGTATGCTGTGTTTGATTTACAATCATGTCAAGGTAATTTGTAATTTCCTATTGGTTATTTAAGAATGTGTCGCTTAATTTCCACAGATTTGTGGATTTTCCAGTTTTCCCTCCATTGTAGATTTCTAGTTTCATTCCATTGTGATCAGGAAAGACACTGTGCATGATTTCAATCTTTTTAAATTTATTGAGACTTGTTTTATGGCCAACATATGGTCTATCCTGGAGAATGTTCTATGTGCACTCGATAAGAACATATATTCTGTTGTTATTCAGTGGAGCGTTCTGTATCAGTTTGTTAGGTCTAACTGGTTTACAGTGTTGTTCACTTCTATTTCCTTATTAATTGTCTTTCTAGTCCTATCTATTATTGAAAGTGGGGTACCAAAGTCTCCAACTATTGTATAACTATTTCTCCCTTCAATTTTGTCTACTAGTAGTTCATATTTTGGGGGCTTTGTTGCTATGTGCATATGTGTTTATAATTGTTACATCCTCTTTCTGTATTCAATCTCTTATCAATATATAATGTCCTTCTTTGTCTCTCATAAACTTATTTTATTTGAAATCTATTTTGTTGGAAAATAATATACCCACTCCAGCTCTCTTTTGGTTACTATTTGTGTGGAATGCCTTTTTCCATCTTTTTACTTGCAACTTCTTTGTGTCTTTTTACCCTAAGTGAGTCTCTTGTAGACAGCATATAAATGAATCCTATTTTTTCTATCCAACCTGCTAATCTCTGCCCTTAAGAAGACTTTAATCTATTTACATTTAATGTGTTTACTGATAAAGAAGAATTTGCTTCTACCATTTAGCTATTTGTTTTCTGTGTCTTATAAATTTTTTGTTCTTCAGTTTGTTCCATTACTACTTTTCTTTGGGAGTTAGTTGTTTTTTTGTAATGTTACATTTTCATTGCCTTTTTCATTGCTTTTCTGTATATTTTTAAATTATTTTCTTTGTGGTTACGTTGGGGATTACAATTAACATCTTAAACTTATAACAACCTAGTTTGAATAGTATCAACTTAGTTTCAAGCGTATGCAAATACTCTGCTCATATATAGTTCCATTCCTCCCCTTTTAAATTGTTATTGTCACAGGTTATATCTTTAGACATTTTATGCCCATTAACATAGATTTACAATTATTGTTTTATGCATTTGCCTTTTAAATCATATTGGAAAAAAAAGAAAAGTTACAAACAAAAATTATGGTACTATTGGCTTTTGTATTTACCCATGTAGTCACCTTTACCAGTGTTTTTTATTTTTTTCTTATGGCTTTGAGGTACTGTCTCGTGTCCTTTCCTTTAGCCTGAAGGACTCTCTTTAGCATGTTTTACAGGGCAGATCTCTTAGCTTTTGCTTATCCATAAATGTCTTAATTTCTCCTTTATGCTCAAGAATATTTTTTTCAGATATAGAATTCTTGGTTGACAGTACTTTTCTTTCAGGACTTTAAATATGTCATATCACTGCTTCTGGCTTCCATGATTTTTGACGAGAAATCAGCCATTAATCTTATTGAGTATCCCTTGTACATGACGAGTAGCTTTTCTCTTGCTGCTTTCGAAATTCTCTCTTTGCCCTTGGGTTCAACAATTTGACTATCATGTGTTTCAGTGTGGCTCTATAGCATTTTTTCTTCCTGGAGTTCACAGAGCTTCTAGGATATGTATAATCATCAGATTTGGGAAGTTCGAGGCCATTATTTCCTCAAATTTTTTCTCTGCCCCTTTCTCTCTCTTTTCTTTCTGGGTCTTCTATAATGTATATGTTGGTATGCTTGATGGTATCTTGCAGGTCCCTCATGTTCTGTTTATTTTCTTCATTGTTTTCTTTCTGCTCCTCAGACTAGATGATTTCAATTGTCCAAGTTAAAATTTATTGATCCTTACTTCTGCCTGCTCACATCTGCTGTCGAATCCCTCTAATGAGTTTTCCATTTCAGTTATTGTACTTTTCAATTCTAGAATGTCTCTTTAGCTCTTTTTTATAATTTCTATTTCTTTTTTTTTTAATTGGTGAAGAAGATTGGCCCTGAGCTAACATTCATTGCCAATCTTCCCCTTTTCGTTTTTTTGAGGAAGATCTGTGCTAATCTTCTGTGCCAGTCTTCCTCTATTTTGTATGTGGGACACCACCGTGGCAGGGCTTGATAAGCAGTGTATAGGTCCATACCCGGGAACTGAACCTGTGAACCCCAGGTTGCCAAAGTGGAGTGCATGAACTTAACCACTATGCCACTGGGCTGGCCCCTATAATTTCTATTTCTTTATTGATATTCTCACTTTGTTCAAACACTGTTTCATGATTTCCTTAAGTTCTTTGTCCATCATTTCCTTTACTCATCGAACATTTTGAGGACAGTTGATTCCAATTTCTAGGCTTCTGAGGGATGGGTTCTGTCAAATTCTTTTTTTTTTTTTCCTGTGAATGGGCCATATTTTCCTGCTTCTTTGTATGTTTTGTAATTTATTTGTTGAGAGCTGAACATTCTGAGTATTATATTTTGGTAACTTTGGAAATCAAATTCTCCCACTCCCCAGGGATTGCTGATTTCTGCTTGTTGGGGGCTGGAGTGATATTTTTGTGGATTTTCCAAACTATTTTGGCAAAATATGTATTCCTTGTTGTGTGTTGGTGCTGAAATTCCAGTTTGTTATCTTTGCAATCACTCAGTGACCTGACAAAGGTTCCCTTAAGTGTCTGTCTCCAAAAAGAAGAAAAACAAAAAATACGGTCTTTGTAATCCCCTTGACAGAGTTGCTTGGAAGCCTCTTCAGACCATGGGGTTGAAACAACAGCCAGCCCGCAGTGATCAACACACATCCAAATTTTTGGAGGACAAGGTCCCTGTCGTCCATTCTGGCACCAGCAGGTCACACTGAAAATGTAGGCTGCTGACCACCTGGCTACCCGCCACAGGCTGGGGAATGAAGATTGATAGGATCTACATGAACACTGAAATTCACCAAAATTCACCAGTCTCTTCACCAACCTCTCCCCTGGATGATGCCAGTATTCAACTAGAATCCAATGTTCCAAAATAGTTGCTTAAGATAATTCTTGCCAGCTCAATTGTAGATGTGGTGAGAGGATGTATTTCTGGCGCCTCCTACCCCACCGTCTTCCATCTAGGCCTTGGTTTCCCTCAAATGTTACATGAGGGGCTTAGACTAGACCAGTGAGTCCCAGCCTAGAAGCACCTAGAGAGCTTTAACAACTACTGATGCAAAGGTCTCATCCCACATAGGGAATCTGATCAGATGTCTCTTTAACAACCTCCCCAGGGGATTCTCACGCTCAATTAGGGCTGAAGACCTGGGGAGAAGGTCTGTCTCAATCTCAGGGCCTCATCATTGCTAGCATATGCAGAAAGCTCCTGGGCACCTGGTCCAGGCAGATGTGATGCACCTGGGTCAGGCAGATGTGATGCACCTGGGCCAGGCAGATGTGATGCACCTGGGTCAGGCAGATGTGATGCACCTGGGCCAGGCAGATGTGATGCACCTGGGTCAGGGAGATGTGATGCAGCTGGGCCAGGGAGATGTGATGCACCTGGGCCAGGCAGATGTGATGCAGCTGGGCCAGGCAGATGTGATGCACCTGGGCCAGGCAGATGTGATGCACCTGGGTTAGGGAGATGTGATGCACCTGGGCTAGGGAGATGTGATGCACCTGGGCCAGGCAGATGTGATGCGCCTGGGCCAGGTAGATGTGATGCACCTGGGTCAGGCAGATGTGCTGCACCTGGGCCAGGGAGATGTTCTGCAGCTGATCTGCGCTTGGGTCTGATGCTGCACTTCCTATAGCTCCAAGATGGTGGCCCTGCAGCTGTTACATGGACCCTTCTTTGAGGAGCAGAATCCTTTCCAAGTGTTTGTCTTCTATGTTTTGCTTCATTTCTTGGGACTCTGACACTTAGAGAACTGGCTCTAAACTCAAGGAAAAGCACTTTTCTTCCTATCAGAGCAGTAGGAGCAGGTTATCTGGGAGACCACCACAGACAAGCACGAGACTCTTCAAATACAGCCTGATGGTTTCACATGAAGAGGGTACTTACCAAATAGTTTAGCCAAATGTTCTTCCTGCTTATTTGAACTTGACGCAAATTCAGTATTTTCCAAGCTCTTTTGTTGAGGATAAGCTATAGGAAAATAAACCTTAGCTGTGAGTAAATCTTTTATTGGATCTGCATGTGATCTTTTTAACACGATACTCTCTTGCGTGGTATCGTGAGAGGAGCATCATGCAGTTGGCCTGCTCTAGGGGAAAGAGCACTGGACGCGGGTTCTAGTCCCCGCTTTGAACGCCTTGTGACTTTAGGCAGTAAATTCTGTGGGATTTGGTATCCTCATCTGAGACTGGTGGGAAAGGTGCCAACAACAGGAGGCCTGTGAGGATGGGAGAGATAAAATGTGCTGGTGTCGTCTGTAGACTGAAAAGTGCCCTCCCCTTATCACATCTCAGGGTTATTATCTATTATGAACTGCAATAAATGACGCTAGTTCCAAGCATGGTTATGCTCAGTGCCCAGTTTTGGGGGGAACAAAGACGGATGGACACACATCTCAGGGTCTTTTCAAGGAAAACTTTCCCTTCCATAGGAAATGATGCCAACGAGCAGTGACTTTGGCCGTTCTGGAAACGTGAAGCTTTCTCGTTTTGGAGGGGAAGGAACAACACCTCACTCTGCACTAATCCACACTATGGTCTGTGTCAGGGAGGGGCTCGGAGGGCCTGCGGCCGCCCCGACTTGACCTGTTGGAAGAGCACGAGGAACTCCTGATGTTGTCATTGACGAATGAAAATGAAGGTGCAAATGGAAACGGACTGCGTCAACCATCTGCCCTCGGACGTCACGGACTGATTTCAAGACCTGCTGGTGCTCACGTGGCTATAGCGTGGATACGGATTAATTGCGCTAAAAGATTGTAGCAACCTGTGGAGATTCTGAGCTGTATTTTCAGGCTTTTCCTTAAGAAGGTTGTGATGTCTCTGTCTGGACACATTTTCTTCATTCAAGGTCAAGGCCAGCCCTTTGTTCTGGCCCGAGGGGAGGAAGAAAACCACCAAGGAGGAGAAACCTTTCCCCTAATGAAGGGGTTGTCAGGGCCACAGCACCCACCTATTCTGAGCGCCACAGAGCATTCATGAAGTGCCTGTGGAATCTGAACTTTTAATACAAAATCAGCGACAATACCAGTTTTCACATGGTTTCCTCACAGATAATCTTCATAGCCACTGAGTAATTTGTGCATGTGACAGGTTTCAACTATACAAAAAAATTGGTAGGACAGTCTCCACAGTGTATGCCAAATGACTTCATGTATCACTACTTTGATCCAAAAACAAAAAACAAACAGTTCTCTGTTAATGAGACATTGGTGAATCATTAGGAATAGATACACTCAATCATGCAAGCACTTAGCTAAAAACATGTTCATCACATTGTGTCAGCCAAGGGAGCATAAAAAAACACTGTGCAGGGCGCACCATCACAATTACACAGTAAAATATTCACTGTTTTAATCATGTGGTTTATGAAATGCATTGGCAGGGTCGTTAGTTATGACATTGGTTTGCTAATAGTTTCATAATTTCAACATGACACACATGCCTGATAACTAATTACCCAATTTTCATTTTCTCCTAGTGCAACTAGTGTCCACCTTAAAGGATTTCTCTGTCACTTGCATGATTTGCACTAATAGACATAGTTTTTGCATATGTGACCAGCTTCTTCCCTTCAGCTTTGGCATACAAGCATCAGTGCAAAGGGAGAGATGGGCTCTGCTCCCCAGTGCAAATACTTTCCAGAGGCTGGCATAGGGGAGGTGATGCCGAGGGATATGAGAAGGGTTCACTCCCCCAACTAGTCCCTCGGGCACTCAAGCACATTGAACTATAAAGCGTTGAATAGAAAGGTATTATTATACCTAGCAAGTGTGACCAGGAACAGTAAATGCCACTTGCAAATCCGGTTCCTGTCCTGTGAACAGCCCCCAGAGTGAGAGACCCTGCCTGACACAAGAACTTCAGAGATCACCCCAAGTACAGGAATATTCACACTTTAGACCATAGGCTTGGGAGGAGGTTATAGAGTATTTCAGACAATTCTTTCCTCCACATCTCAATTTGCATTTGCCTCATACATACCTGATTTAAAGAATGCCAAAATGATAGGGTAGTACAAATAATACAATACATAGGCCTTTAGAAATATGTGCACTTACAGTTTTAAAGACATATACTTACTTTCTTTCATGTCACTCGTTGTAATTGATTGGCCTGCTGTTCTTCTCGTTTCATCAAAGGGAACGTTGGAAAACACTTGCAGGAGAATTTCATCTCAAGTGAAGCAAAGACAGGCATGTTAATACCAGCAATCCAGAATTAATAGAGTCTGCTCTGTGAGCACCTAAAGTAGTCTATGAACACAGAGAATAAATGATACAAACGCAATGGATATATGTTATGCTCTGAATGCCTTGTCTTGGGAAAGGGAACTTGGTCTATCTAAATCATTTCCGAAAAATTATGATTTCACTAGATATCCCAGATAGGAAACATTACCCACTAGAGACATGTGCTAGAAATTTTTTCTCTGAATCTCATGATATTTAATGTCATAATTTTTCTTCTTGCTCCTGTTGTCATTCTCCCCACCTCTGAGACTGTCCCCAAGCTGTCCCTCTGGATGAACAAACCTCTTTCCTGTTTCTACAAGATGCGCATCGTTTTCTTCCATTAAGACCTATTGCCTCTCCTAGGAAGTTTCTCACGGTGAGAGTCCAGCTTTTGTGGCACCAGACCTAGACCCAAATCCTGAGTTTGCTGTTTCCTGAAACGTGATCTTGGGCAAACAGCTCCACCTCTGTGATCTTTGGTTCCCTCACTGGTAGGATGGGGATACAATTATTTAACTGATAGAACTTTTGCAATAACTGAATAAAACTATGCATGTAAAAGCACTGAACATAGTGCCAGTGTGAGGACCATGCTAAAGGCTAAATATTTTAAAACTGCTAATCACCATCTTATTTATAACAATAACCCCGATCAGTTAGTAAATATTGCTTGTTTTCTGCTCATTGGAACCCTGCACAAGTGGAAGAATACATAGATAAGGAAGAAAAAGACAGAAAACACAAAGGAAGCAAAGATGTCAAGAAAACACGGCAGGAAAAAAAAAGATCTGCAACAGATTCTGTGGCATTCCATCACCAGCCATTTTTGCCTCCTTCTGTGCCTAAGGGTGATTGGAGCCTCAGGAGCCAGCCCTCAGAGAGGCACTTCCTTCCACCCTCCTTGGTACCCAGAGGAGGGCTACAGGACACACAAAGTTCTTCTGAAGACTCCTGAGACCCTGGAAGAAGCTTGCTCCTCTGGATGGAAGAGAAAGTAGTGCTGGGGCTACACCTTCCCATCCCCTTTACCTCCTGCTGTGAAAGTGGATGTGACGTCTGGAGCTGCAGAAGCCATCTGATGACCAAGAGGCATAAGCACCAGGGAAGGCCCTGATGATCTCAGAGAAACAGGTCCTGACCTGAAGTCACTCAGCATTGCACCAAAGCTATAGTTGTCTCTCTTGGACTACTTGAAACAGAAGGAAAATAAACCACTCCTTGTTTAAGTGACTAAACCCAGGTCTTCTAGTAATTGCAGCCAAGTGCTTTCTTTATTGGCATAGTGACTAAGGCAATACCTGGACATCCTTCACTTAGAGGATCCTGGCCACTCAGTTTTGATGACCCAATATTATATGGAGGAACCAAGCATAAGTTCCTAAAAATCATAATGCCCATCTAGGTTGGGACAGAGCAGAAGACTGTGGATCATTTGGACAACAAGCTTTTACCAAGCCCTGGCTCTGCTCAGAAACTGCACAAGGTGCTGGGGGTTCAAAGAGGATGGAGAAAGTGATATCACCAGAATAGTGACATAGGAGATCCCAGCCTCCATCTCCCGACAAAGAGCAACAATTAGACAGCTATTCACAAACAAAAACAGCCCTGGGAGAGCTCTGGGTCCACTTAAGAAACCTCAGCCATACAGTGGAACAACAAACCTGAGAATAACAGTACAAGATGAGAAGGAAGACAGCTTCATTGTGCTGGCATCATCCCATCCCCCAAGCTGGCATTGCTTAGTGCCAAGAGGGGACTTCCCAGCTAGAAAGACTTTCCCTCTCCAGGAAAGGAAGAGCAGGATGAGCAACCAGCCTCCCCCAACCAGTTTCAACAATGGATAGATCATCCAGACAGAAAAAGCAACAAGGAAACATTGGACTTGAACCATATTTAAGACCAAGTGGACCTAACAGACATATATAGAATATTCCATCCAACAGCAGCAGAATACACATTTTCCTCAAGTGCACACAGAATATTCTCCAGGATAGATCATACTAAAGGTCACAAAACAAGTCTTAGCAAATTTAAGAAGACTGAAGTCATACCAAGTATCTTTTCTGGCCACAGTGGTATGAAACTAGAAATCAATAACAGGAGAAAAGCTGGAAAATTCACAAATATGTGGAAATTAAATAACACACTCCTGAACAACTAATGGATCAAAGAATAAATCAAAAGGGAAATCAAAAAATATCTTGAAACAAACCAAAATGGAAATAACACCAAAACCTATGGGATGCTGCAAAAGCAGTTATAAAAGGGAAGTTTATAGCAATAAAATACCCACATTAAGAAAAAAGAGGGGCCGGCCCGGTGGTGTAGTGGTTAAGTTCGCATGCTCTACTTCAGCAGCCCAGGGTTCGCCAGTTCAGATCCTGGGTGCAGACATGCACACAACTCATCAAGCCATGCTGAGGTGGCATCCCACATAGAAGAACTAGAAGGACCTATAATTAGGATATACAACTATTTACTGGGGCTTCAGGGAGAAAAAAAAAAAGAGGAAGACTGGCAACAGACATTAGCTCAGGGCCAATCTTCCTTACCAAAAAAAGAAAAAGTATACCTTTAAATAATAATAATAATAAAATAAATTTAAAAACAAAATATCTCAAATAAACAACCTAACTTTATACTTCAAAGAACTAGAAAAAGAAGAGCAAACTAAACACAAAGTTAGCAGAAGGGAGGAAGTAACAAAGATCAGAGAAGAAATCAATGAAATAGACACCAGAAAAATAATAGAGAAGATTAATAAAACTAAGAGTTGGTTTGTTGAAAACATAAACAAAATTGACAAACCTTTAGCTAAACCAAGAAAAACAGAGAGAAGACTCAAAATTATAAATGAAAGAGGAGACATTACAACTGACACCACAGAAATACAATGGATCATAAGAGACTACTATGAACAATTAAACACCAACAAATTGGATAACCTAGAAGAAATGGATAACTTCCTGGAAACATACAACTCACCAAGACTGAATCATTAAGAAACAAAATCTGAACAGACCAAAAATGAGTAAGGAGATTGAATCAGCAATCAAAAACTTCCTAACAAAGAAAAGCCAAGGACTAGATGGCTTCACTGGTGAACTATACCAAACACTTAAAGAAGAATTAATACCAATCCTCCTCGAACCCTTCTGAAAAATAGAAGAGGAGGGAACACCCCCAAGCTCATTTTATGAGGCCAGCATTACCCTGATACCAAAGTCAGATAAGGACTCCTAAAGAAAAGAAAACTACAGATCAATATCCCTAATGAACACAAATGCAAAATTCTCAACAAAATATTAGCAAATTGAATTCAACAGCATATTTTAAAAAATCATACACCAAGATCAAGTTGTATTTATTCCTGGAATGCAAGGACGGCTCAACATATGAAAATCAATAAATATGATACATTACATTAATAGAATGAAAGATAAAAATCTGATCATCCCAACAGACTCAGAAAGAGCATTTGACAAAATGCAACATCCTTTCATGATAAAAATGCTCAGTAAATTTGCTATGGAAAGAACCTATCTCAACATAATAAAGGCCATATATGACAAGCCCACAGCTAACACTATACTCAACAGTGGAAGGTTGAAAGCCTTTCCTCTAAGATCAGGAAAAAGACAAGGGTGCCTATTCTCAGTGCTCCTATTCAACATAGAACTGGAAGTCCTAGCCAGGAAATTAGGCAAGAAAAAGAAATAAAAGGCATCCAAATCAGAAAGGAAGAAGTAATATTGTCTTTGCAGATGATATGATCTTATATAGAGAAAATCCTAAAGATTCCACCAAAAACCTGTTAGAACTAATCTACAAATTCAGTAAAGTTGCAGGATACAAAATCAACATACAGAAATTAGTTGCAATGCTATACACTAACAATGAAACATCTGAAAAAGAAAATAATCTTATTCACAATAGCACCAAAAAGAATAAAATAGGAATAAATTAACCAAGGAGATAAAAGATCTGTACACTGAAAACTATAAGAAATTGATGAAAAAAATTGACAAAGACACAGACAAATGGAAAGATATCCTATATGCATGGATCAGAAGAATCAATATTGTTAAAATGTCCATATTACCCAAAGCCATTTATAGATTCAGCGCAATCCCTATCAAAATTCCAATGGTATTTTTCACAGAAATAGAAAAAACAATATTAAAATCCATTTGGAACCACAGAAGACCCCAAATAGCCAAAGCAATCCTGGGAAAGAACAAAGCTGAAGGCATCACACTTCCTGATTTCAAACTATACTACAAAGCTATAGCAATTAAAGGAGCATGGTACTGGCATAAAAATAGACACATAGACCAATGGAACAGAATTGAGAGCCCAGAAATAAACCCTTACATGTACAGTCAACTCATTTGACAAGGAGGCCAAGAATACTCACTGGGGGGAAAGATAGTCTGTCAAAAAATGGTGTTGAAAAAACTGGATAACCACATGTAAAAGAATGAAATTGACCACTATCTTATACCACTCTCAAAAATTGACTCAGAATGGATTAAAGACTTAAATATAAGAACTGAAACCATAAAACTCCTAGGAGAAATCATAGGGAAAAAAGCTCCTTGACTTTGGTCTTGACAATGATTCTTTGGATATGATGTCAAAGGCACAGGCAACAAAAGCAAAAATTAATAAGTGAGACTACATCAAACTAAAAAGTTTCTGCACAGCAAAAGAGACATCAATGAAATGAAAAGGCAACCTACAGAATGGGAGAAAATATTTGCAATCATATATCTGATAAGGGGTTAATAAATATAGTCCAAAATATATGAAAAACTCATAGAAATCAATAGCAAAAAAGAAAATCTGATTTTAAAATGGGCAGAGGAATTGGATAGACATTTTTCCAAAGAAGACATGCAAATGGCCAACAGATACATGAAACAGAGTTTGACATCACTAATCATCAAGGAAATGCAAATCAAAACCACAATGAGATATCACCTCACACCTGTTAGAATGGCTACCATCAAAAAGACAAGAAATACCAAGGGCTGGTGAGGATATGGAGAAAAGGGAACCCTTGTGCACTGTTGGTGCTCTCTGCTGAAGAAGACTTCTTTGGTTACTCTCAAATATTAAATGAGAGCCTTAGAGTAAATCAATGAGTCCCAGCCTAGAATCACCTGGAAGACTTTAAAAACTATTCACGCAAGGGCTTCACCACACACCAAGGAACCTGATCGTGGGGTGGATCTGGGTGTCTCTTTTTAACAATCTCCGCAGGGGATTTTCAAGCTCAGTTAAGGCTGTGCTGCTGGGGAGAAGGTCTATCTCAGCCTCAGGGCCTCACCATCTCTAGCACATGCAGACAGCTCCTGGGCACCTGGGCCAGGCAGATGCACTGCAGCTGGTCTTCGCTGGGGTCTGATGCCGCACTTCCTATAGCTCCAGGATGGTGGCCCTGCAGCTATTGCACGGACCCCTCTTTGAGGAGCAGAATCCTTTCCAAGTGTTTATCTTCCATGTTTTTAATAATTTCCTAGGACTCTGACACTTATAGGAACTGGTTCTAGCCTCAAGGCAAAGTACTTTCCTTTCCATCAGAGTAGCAGGCATAGGTTATCTGGGAGACCACCACAGACAAGCACGAGACTCTTCAAATACAGCCTGATAGTTTCACATGAGAGTACTTACCAAATATTTTAGCCAAACCTTCGTCCAAATTTTTTGAACTCGAGGAAAATTCAGTATTTGAACCTGTGGGGAAAATAAACCTTAGCTGTAAATCTTTCACTGGATCTGCATGCGATCTTTTTAACTCAATACTCTCTTGTGTGGTATCGTGAGAGGAGCATCATGCAGTCGGCCTGCTCTAGGGGAAAGGGCACTGACGCGGGTTCTAGTCCACCCTTTTGTGCCTTGAGATCTTGGGCAGTAAAGTTCTGCAGGATTTGGTATTCTCATCTGAAGACTGACGAGAAGGTGCCAATGACAGGAGGCCTGTGAGGATGGGGGAGATAAAATTTGAACTCTGCAATACATGACGCTAGTTCCAAGCATGGTTATGCTCAGTGCCCAGTTTTGGGGGGAACAAAGACGGATGGACACACATCTCAGGGTCTTTTCAAGGAAAACTTTCCCTTCCATAGGAAATGATGCCAACGAGCAGTGACTTTGGCCGTTCTGGAAATGTGAAGCTTTCTCGTTTTGGAGGGGAAGGAACAACACCTCACTCTGCACTAATCCACACTATGGTCTGTGTCAGGGAGGGGCTCGGAGGGCCTGCAGCCGCCCCGACTTGACCTGTTGGAAGAGCACGAGGAACTCCTGATGCTGTCATTGACGAATGAAAATGAAGGTGCAAATGGAAACGGACTGCGTCAACCATCTGCCCTCGGACGTCACGGACTGATTTCAAGACCTGCTGATGCTCACATGGCTATAGCGTGGATACGGATTAATTGTGCTAAAAGATTGTAGCAACCTGTGGAGATTCTGAGCTGTATTTTCAGGCTTTTCTTTAAGGAGGTTGTGCTGTCTCTGTCTGGGCACATTTTCTTCATTCAAGGTCAAGGCCAGCCCTTTGTTCCAGCCTGAGGGGAGGGAGAAAACCACCAAGGAGGAGAAACCTTTCCCCTAATGAAGGGGTTGTCAGGGCCACAGCACCCACCTATTCTGAGCGCCACAGAGCATTCATGAAGTGTCTGCGGAATCTGAACTTTTAACTCAAAACCAGTGGCAATGCAGATTTTCACCTAGCTTCCTGACAGACAATCTGCACGGCCATTGAGTAATTTGTGCCCATGGTGGCTTTCAACTCTACAGGAAGATTGGTAATCAGGTCATTAATGGTGCACGGACATTCCTTCCAGATATAATGGCTTTTGGCAAATGAAAGAAACAAAAAGTTCTTTCTTGCTGAGATATCAGTGAATCACTAAGAATCAATACAAAGGAAGTGTAAGGCCATGCAGCGAAACATTTGTTCACAAAAACCCTCTGGTTTTTAAAGAGCCCTGACAAGAGTAGTTACCGTCTCCCCTTTTCCTGCTGTCGCCCCTGACTGACAGTTTGCATAATGTACTTTCATGACGCATGACACTGTTTTTGGATCTATGTCTAGTTAGTTTTTGGAGAACAATATTGTAGCTTTCTACATCACAAGGATTGTGTCTGCTGCTTTTGCTTTTCTCCACAGACCCAATATCTTTACAGTGAGAGAATTTCCCAGAATATGGTCAGTCAGTTAGTTTAGTAAATAGCAAATATGGTTGCAAATGCCCTAAGACCCTAAATAGAGAGCATGGAAATCTAAAGTGCACTTTGAAAAAGCTACGTTCCTAAAACATCTATAACGTGGGTATTCAGATATCCAAAATGTGGAACCCAAATATCCATCAACTGATGCATGGATTAATAAAATGTGATACAGCCGTACAACAGAATATTATTCAGCCATAAAAATGTATGAAGTACGGATGCATGCTACAATGTGGATGAAACTTAAAAACATTAAATGAAAGAATCCAGCCACAAAAGACCATGTATCGTATGATTCCATATGTGAAATATCCAGAATAGACAAATCTATAGAGCAGATAGTAGATTAATGGTTGCCAGGGGCTGTGAGAAAGGGGGAATTATGAGTGACAGCTAGTGAGGGTCACATTACTTTTAGGGGTGATGAAAATGTTCTAAAATTAGATAGTGGTTATTCACAATTCCATAAATACACTAAGAACCACTGAATTATATACTTTAAAAGGGTAAATTTTATGTTACATGAATTACATCTCAAGCTATTATTTAAAATATCATGTGTTTATATATATGAGGGGATAGATGAAACAAGATTGGTATGATTACCACATGGATGTTCATTATACTAATTTTTTCTACTTTGTGTGTGTTTGAAAATTTTTATAATGAAAAGTTCAAATGTACATGTATGCCACACTCCTGTGGAGTTCTGGATTTTGAGAAAGCTTCCAAGTTAGGAAAAAGGTAAAAGTTACTCCCTTCTGAGCAAGAGCTCGCTACGGTAGATTCAGGGAGGGAAAGCAGATGGGGTGGGCCAGGCCCCGTGCTGACCGCTCTGGGATCCGTGGAGGACAGCACCACCACCCGCCTGAGCCAGGCTCACGTGAGTCTCACCCTTCTCCATCAACGTACGTGGGACAGTACCTTTGATCAGGTGGAAAGGGCGGGGCTCAGCGCCTTGCCAACAGCTCAGGAAAAGAACAAAGAAGAGGGTGTCTGCTCCTCTCTCCTGTGCCATAGTCTGTACGCCATGAGAGAGAAGAAGTTTCCTGAAGTCCTCAGACACAGCCTTGGACTCCAGGCTACTGCGGAACACGACTGTCTGTGAAGTCACTCCCAGAAGCAAGGTGGGGCGCAGTTCTACAGTGGGAAGTGGGGAGGGCCCAGTGTCTGTGGACAGGGACACGGGAGGGGGACACTGGCAGCCCTGAGGTAATTGCCTCCACGCTCACTCCCTTCGGCTCTACAGAGCTGTCCGCCATACCGCGTGCACTGCAGCCTGCAGGCAGGAGGCTGCTAACCAGGACTCCTAAGGTACAAGTGACAGAAACAACTAAACCAGCATAAGCAAACTGGAATAGCTGGAGCAGCCAGAAAAACCTTATAATAAATCAAGATATCACATTAAGTATTGTTTTTTATCGTATTACATAAAAGTATAACACCAAAAATATTATAAACAGAAGTGAGTTGACGTTGTCACTCGTGCGTCACGATTTCCCCTGTGACATTTTGTAAGTATTAAACTATTTTCAAAGGAAATATCTTTATATGTCAGCACCTTTAACTGCACTTTTCTTCCTGCATTTTCACTTTGTATTGGATCCCACAAATCAGGTAGCCGGCCCTGCCCTTTAGTCCTTGTGTTCACACACAGTATGCAGGCAGGGGATGGAAGAGATCTTTGGGAGACAAAAAGAACGCAAAAAGTTATACAGTTATAAATCTGAGTAGCTCCGGCATATTAGTTTGTTGCGGCTGCCATAACCAAGTACCACAACATGCAGGGCTTAAACAACCGAAATCTGTTGTCTCACAGTTCTGGAGGCTAGAAGTACAAGATCAAGGTCAGCAGAGCTGAGGCCTCTCTCCTTGGCTTGTCAGTGGCCATCTACTCCTTGAACCTTCACGTCGTCTTCCCTCCACGTGCATCTGCATCCAAAGTTTCTCTTCTTATAAGGATACTAGTCATAAGGGCCCACCCTAATGACCTCATTTTAACTTGATGACCTCCGTAAAGACAGACACTCAAAATAAAGCCACATTCTGAGGCACTTGGGGTTAGGACATCAACAAATAAATTCAAGGGGTGGGGACACAAGTCAAACCATAACATTAGGTAATGGCAGCAGCAAAAATCTTATTTCTCTGAAATATCTTAAAAAAAACAGAACAAAAAGAACATATAAAACAACACAAAACTCACACCCTCAGCATAAGCAGAAGAAAGAAAATATCCAATTTCAAATTACCAGTAAATAGAAAAATAAACCCTAACCCCAGGCACTAACTCTCTGGCTTCTGCTACTTGCCTCTGCCGAGAGGGAACGCAGTGGCCTGAAAAGGTCTAAAATCTCCTCCAGAAAGAGAAAACCCACTGTGTGTGTGGAAATGCTGCAAATGTGTCCTAGTGGATCAACATTAACCCCTAGACCTGGGCAAGGAGATTGGTGAGGCTTCAATCAAGAAAGACCCTAGAAGAGGCTGAGTGTGGGCTGGGCATGGGGTGGAGATGGAATCCTTTAGGGGACTTTTCCCTGGGAGATTTCACTGAGGGTTAAGTAGAAACTAAAGAAATGGGAAATAGACTAACTGCAAACTCAAGATGCACAACCACCTAACTTTTTTTTTTTTTTTGGTGAGGAAGATTGGCTCTGAGCTAACATCTGTTGCAAATCTTCCTCTTTTTGCTTGAGGAAGATTGTCACTGAGGTAACATCTGGGCCAATCTTCCTCTATTTTGTAAGTGGGATGCCACCACAGGATGGCTTAATGAGTGGTGTGTAGGTCCACACTCAGGATCCGAACCCATGAACCTCGGGCCACTGAAGTGGAGCACGCAAATGTAACTACTATGCCACCAGGCTGGTCCCACGACCACCTAACTTTCGATCCCCACTGCCCACTCCTGCTACTTTCCCGCATCTTCCTTATCTCAACAAAAAATCAATCCTTCCATTTGCTCAAGCCAAAATCCAGTGTTTGTTCCAGAAGCTTCTCTTTCTCTCCCACCACACATCCAATCCTCTCAGTTCAATTTTCACACACCTTGCCTGCCTCCACTGCCCCAGTGGAGACCAGACCAGCATCACCTTCATTTTACTGCTGATGACATAAGAGGCCAACAAAGTCCCCTTAACATTCTATTGAACCCAAACGAGTCCCATTACCAAAATCTCCAGCACCTCCTCTCCCTCTTAGCTCTTCCTTTCCCTTCTATCTCCTCACATCACCAGAGGAAGAGAATATGAGCTGCTTTGCAACCTGAGTGCACAGTAGGGCTCCTGTGTAATCTACCAATTACCTTTGAGGGATCATCAGACTTTCTTTGCTTGAGTTCTCTTATCTCCAGGCAGATTCGTTGAGTATCTAGGGATGAAAGAAAAACATCTATATTTATGTAGTCATTCAGGTCTAGAGCAGGAGTCAATAAACTTCTTCTGTAAAGAGCCAGACAGAAAGTATTTTAGGCTTTGCAAGTCATCTATGTCTCTGCTGCAAAATCTTCTTTGTTTGTTGTTATTACAAATAGAAATGTAAAAACCATTGAAAAACATCAATGAAACCAAAAGCTGGTTCTTTGAGAAAATCAATAAAATATATAAACCTCTAGCTATACTGATCAGGGAAAAAGATATAAGACACATTACCAATATCAGGAATGAGAGAGTAGACACTACAGATACTACAGACATTAAAAGAAAAATAAAGGTATATTATGAACAACTTTTTGCCAATAGATTTGACAAGCTAGATAAAATAGACAGATTCCTTGAAAGACACAAATTGACATTCTTACTCAAGAAGAAACAAATAACCTGAACAGCTCTGTAGAAGATAAATTGCTTTTCTTTTTAAAAAAGAAAAAAGCTCAGGGCTGGTCCCGTGGCCAAGTGGTTAAGTTTGCGTGCTCCGCTGCAGGCGGCCCAGTGTTTCGTTGGTTTGAATCCTGGGCACGGACATGGCACTGCTCATCAAACCACGCTGAGGCAGCGTCCCACATGCCACAACTAGAAGGACCCACAACTAAAATATATACAACTATGTACCAGGGGGCTTTGGGGAGAAAAAGGAAAAAAAAAATCTTTAAAAAAAATAAAGAGAATGTTTAATAAAAAAAAGAAAAGAAAAAGAATAAAGCTCTATATTAAAGAAATTGAATTTGTGGGTAAAAACCTTCCCAGAAAGAAAACTCAAAGCCCAGATGGCTTCACTAGTTAACTCTATCAATATTTAAGGAATATCACCAGTTCTACGCAAACTCTTCTGAAAAACTGAAATTGAGGGGCTACTTCCCAACTCATTCTATGAGACCAGCATTATCCTGATACCAAACCAGACAAAGATATCACAAGAAAAGAAAACTATAAGCCAATATCTTTCATAAACATAGATGCAAAAATTCTTAATAAAATTTTAGCAAATGTCATCCAACATATTTTTGAAAGGAAAATATATCATAACCAAGCAGGGTTTATCCTAGGAATGCAAGGCTGGTTGAACATTCAAAAATAAATCCATGTAACTTACAATATTAATAGAAAACTCATGTGATTCTCACAATAGATGCAGAAAAAGCACTTGACACAACCTAACAACCATTCAGAATAAAACTCCCATTGACTAGAAAATAAAGTGAACTTTCTAAATTTGATAAAGGGCATTTATAAAAAACCTAAAGTAACATCATTATATAATGGTAAAAGTTTGAATGCTTTCTCCCTAATCTCAGGATCAGAGCAAGGATGACCACTCTCACAACTGTCATTCACCACTGGTCTAAAGGATTTACCCATGCAATAAGGCAATAAAAAGAAGTAAAACACATACAGATTAGAGAGGAAGAAGTCAAACTGTCTTTATGCTCAGTCGACTTGATTATCTGTGTAGAAAATTCTAAGAAATCCTAAGAACAAATAAATGAGTTTAGCAAGGCTGTAGGATACAAGGTCAATATTTTAAAAAGTAATTGTATTAAGAGAATGAAAAGACAAGCCAGAGACTGGGAGAAAATATTTGCAAAATATATATGTAATAAAGGATTTGTATCTAAAATATACAAAGAATTCTTAAAACTCAACAAGAAAACAAACAACCCAATTAAAAAATGGGCAAAACAGAGGAGTGACATCAGCAACATGGCAGAGTGAGCTGTTCCCTTTATCTCTCCTCCTCTGAATTACAAGTAAGCAGACATTCATTGACTAATGGAAGATACCCACCCAGCACAACAGGACTCGTGAGAGACCCACACAGCTATACATCTGAAAGTGGGTGGCCCGGGTCTCCAGGAAGCAGCGGTGATAGGTAAGCACCCCTTACCCCTTCCAGGCAGCAGTAAGCCAGGTCACAGGTCTTCACACAGTGACCAACACTACTCCCAGAGGAGGCAGACACAGCCCAGACTGTGGGTGAACACTATCCTGGCCAACAGGAGTGTCCACCATGGCACCATGGCCCTGCCAGTGGGAATGCACCTTGGCACAAATGTAAGAAGAGGTGACAGCAGCCCTGCACACATGTGCAAATGCTTTCCCTGCTGGCAGGAGTGCCCACTGTGCTGCCATGACCCCACCAGGGGGAATGTACCTCAGTGTGACTGTAAGAAGAGGTGGTGGTGGTCCCGTGCACACGTATGAATGCTTTCCCAGCCAGCAGGAGCTCCCAGCATGCCACAGCAGCCCTAACAAGTGGCCCCAGCTCAGACCCTGCAAAGAAGCCCTGTCTACCAAGTACAGGAGCCAGCGCAACGTAAGCGGAGGTGGAGGCAATCTGGTGCATGCGCAAATGCTATCCAAGCCTACAGGAGCACCCACCATACCCACACAACTTCCAGCAGACAGGGTGGGGTCAGAAACACAATTCCTGCTTCCCCCAAGCTGTAGCAGGTGGAATCTGCAACCTGATACTACCACAGATGCGCCAGCAAAGGATTAGTTCATCAACCAGCGTGAAAAACTACAGTAACAATACAGAGCAGGAAGAAAATTACAAGTCTCAAGAAACCAATCCTGAAGTCACAGAAATTTACATTCTAAATGACAGAGAATTCAAAATAGCTGTCATAGAGAAACTCAGCGAGTTACGAGAAAACTCAGAAACACAGTTCAATGAGCTCAGGAATAAAATTAATGAGCAGAGGGAATACTTCACCAAAGAGATTAAAACTCTAAAAAAAAAACCAAACAGAAATTCTGGAGATGAAGAACACAATCAATGAGAAAAAATAACCTAGAATCCTAAAAAAATAGAGTTGATGTTATGGAGGACAGAATTAGTGATATAGAGGATAGAAAGATAGAAATGCTTCAGGTAGAGGAGGAGAGAGAACCAAGATTTTTTAAAAATGAAGGAGTTCTTCAAGAAATATCCGACTGACTTAGGAAAAGCAACATAAGTATTATAGGTATTCGAGAGGGAGAAAGGAGCAGAGAGCTTGTTCAAAGAAATAATAGCTGAGAACTTCCCAAACCTGGGGAAAGAACTGGACTTACAAATACTTGAAGACGATAGACTCCTAATTACCTCAATGCAAAAAAACCTTGTCCAAGGCATATAATAGTAAAATAGGCAAAAGTTAACAACAACGAAAAAATACTAAGGACAGCAAGACAGAAGAAAACAATCTACAAAGGAACCCCTATCAGGTTTTCAGTGGATTTCTCAGCAGAAACCTTACAGGCTAGGAGAGAATGGAATGATATATTCAAAATACTGAAGGACAAAAACTTTCAGCCAAGAATACTCTATGCAGTGAAACTATCCTTCAGATACAATGGAGAAATAAAAGCTTTTCCAGGTATACAAATGCTGAGGGAGTTCATCACCACAGGACCCCTCCCCCACCAGAAATGATGAAGGAAGCCCTCATACCTAAAACAAAAAGACAATGGTCTACAAAGCTTTGAGCAAGAAGATAAATAGACAGACAAAATCAGAAAACTGCAGCTCTCTATCAAAACAAGTTAGCAAACACATAATTATAACATAAAAGGCAAAGAGAAGGAAAGCATCAAAAATAACTACAAACACTTCAATTTAGTCACAAACTCATAACACAAAACAGAATAATCTGAGACAACAGTAACTCAGAAGGGGAAGAAGTATGGGATGGAGCCTGCTTAGGCTAATGGAAATAAGAAGCCATCAGAAAGTGGACTATCTCATCTATGAGATCTTTTATGCAAACCTCATGGTAATTACTAAACAAAAAATCAGAGCAGAGCCACAATTTGTAAATAAAGAAAAAACTGAGAAAACCATCACAGAAAACTACGAAACTGAAATGGCAGTCAGAAATACAAGGGAAGGGAAACAATGGAAATATAGAACAACTGGAATACAAGAGATAAAATGGAAGTATTAAGCCCTCATTTATCAATAATGACTCAATGTAAAGGGACTGGAGAATTCAATCAAAAGACACAGAGTGGCTGAATGGATTAAAAAACAAGACCCAACAATACACTGCCTCCAGGAAACACATCTCAGCTCTAAAGACAAACATAGGCTCAGAGTGAAGGGATAGAAGACAATACTGAAGCAAATGCAAGCAAAAGAAAGCAGGTGTTGCCATATGTACATCAGACAAAGCAGACTTCAAGATAAAAAAGACAATCAGAGATAAAGAGGGGCAGTATATAATGACAAAAGGGACTTTCCACTAAGAGGACATAACACTTAGGAATATATATGCACCTAACACAGGAGCACCAAAGTATATAAAGCAACTAAAACAGACTTAAAGGGAGAAATTAACAGCAAAACAATAATAGTAGGGGACCTCAGATCTCATCTATTGGGAGAAAATATTTATAAATTATATATCTGATAAGGAGTTAATCTCCATAATGTATGAGGAACTCACACAACTGAACAACAAAAAAACAAACAGCCTGATCAAAAAATGGGCAGGAGATATAAACAGACATTTTTCCAAAGAAGATATACAGATGGCCAGTAGGCACATGAAAAGATGTTCAACATCACTAATCATCAGGGAAATGCAAATCAAAACTACACTAAGATACCACCTTAACCCTGTTAAGATGGCTATAATAACTAAGACTAAAAACAGTAAATGTTGGAGAGGGTGTGGAGAAAAGGGAACCCTCATATACTGCTGATGGGAATGCAAACTGGTGCAACCACTATGGAAAACAGTATGCAGATTCCTCAAAAAACTAAAAATAGAACTATCATATGATGCAGCAATCCCACTTCTGATATTTATCCAAAGAAAACAAAAACACTAACTCAAAAAGGTATCTGTACCCCCATGTTCATTGCAGCATTATTGACGATAGCTAAGACATGGAAAGCGCCTAAGTGTCCACTGATGGTTGAATGAATAAAGAAAATGTGGTAAATATAATGGAATATTATTTCGCCATCAAAGAAGGAAATCTTGCCATTTGTGACAACATGGATGGACCCTGAGGGCATTGTGCTGGGTGAAATAGCATAGACAGAGAAAGACAGGTACCGCCATATAATTTCACTTTTATGTGGAATCTAAAAAAACAAAGACAAAACAAAACCCTGAACTCACAGATAAGAGAACAGTTTGGTAGTTGTGGAGAAGTTGGGGAGTGAAGGGGATCAAAAGATGCAAATTTCCAGTTTTAAAATAGTAAGTCATGGGATGTAATATACAGCATGGTGACTATACTTAATAACACTGTATCGCATATTTGAAAGTTGCGAAGATAGTAAATCATAAAAGTTCTCATCACAAGAAAAAGAATTTGTAATTATGTATGGTGATGGATGTTACCTAGACTTATTGTGGTGATCATTTCACAATATATACAAATATCAAATCATTACATTGTACAATTGAAACTAATATAATGTTATATGTCAATTATATCTCAATTTTAAAAAACAAAAATGTGAAATAATGTTATAAACCAATGTAACTGCAATAAAATAAATAAAAATAAACAAATAAAAATGGTTCAGATGGTAAATTTTATGTTATGTATTTTTTAGAATTAAAAAAATGAGACAAAGGGGCTGGCCCCATGGCCGAGTGGTTAAGTCCGCGTGCTCCACTGCAGGCGGCCCATTGTTTTGTTGGTTTGAATCCTGGGCGCGGACATGGCACTGCTCATCAAACCACGCTGAGGCAGCATCCCACATGCCACAACTAGAAGGACCCACAACGAAGAATATACAACTATGTACCGGGGGGCTTTGGGGAGAAAAAAGGAAAAATAAAATCTTTATTAAAAAAATGAAAAAAAAAGTAATATACATGAACATGTTAAAAACAATACAAAAGTTTATTCTATAAAAAGAATTCTCCCTTCATTCACGCACATTTACCAACGGTCCTTTTCCCATATTACAGAGTGCTGAAGGTGCCTCATACACTCTTCAGAGACATTCATACATATAACATGCTGGACACGGGGCCTGGCTTCTCCGCTTTGATTGAGCGGTATGTCCTGCTGTGTTTCATATCAGATTATATAGAACTCCCTCGTTATCCTTAACGGTTGCACACTGACCCATTTTACGAATGCATAGACACCAGATCCAAATGAATACACACCTATGATTCCACTTGCGTAAAGTTCTGAAATAGGCAAAACTAACCCGTAGTGTTAGAATTCAGGGTAGTGGTCACTTCAGAGAAGGAACAGGGCAGTGACTGAGAGTGATGGGGGCGCTTCTGGGATGCTGAGCATGCTCTGTTTCTTAAACTCAGTGATGGTTGTACAAGAGCGTCCACATTGTAACAACTGCAGAGTACACTTATGATTTCTGTACTTTTCTGTATGATGTTGTGCTTCAGTTTTACGAAATTTAATCTCACAATCTAGTGGGAAAGGTATATATAGAGGCAAGTAACTATGGCTGTGTGGTGAATGAACTTCGGACTCGGGATCTTGAACCGTTGCAGCAGTTGACCCCAGCGCGCTGGAGGCTGCTCGCATGCTAGTCCCAACTGTTGCCGGCTGGATAATTTTGGGCAAGTTACATAAGTAACCCCTCAATTCCCACATCTGTAAAACGGGAATCATAACACAACTACCCAGTAGAGTATTTGCAAGGATTTAACATAGTCTATGTAAAGTGGGTAGAAGTGCTCCGCAAGCACACAGCAGGTGCTCCATTAAGGCCAGCTACCAAGTTACCACGAAACTGATTTTTACAAGGAAAAATCCTCAGTGTTCAGTGAGGAAGTGTTTTGGGTGAAATACCCTGCACCGGCCTCCTCGGGGACTGCGCGCTCATAGAGGAGCGTGGTCGGAGGTCCCAGGGCTCGGGAAAGCCATCTTCAGCACAGGCGAATCCGCAAGCCACCTGACTCTGACCGCGTCCCCTTTAACAGCAGAGACATCATCCGCCCGCCACCCCTGCGCCCCACACGCACACGGCGCAGCCTACCTTGGAAGCCGCGCAGCAGTTCTTCCGGGCGGCCTCAATTGGCTTGCCTGAACCCTGAGGCCCCGCCCCTTTGCCCGCATCCTGCCCGGGGGCGCCGGCCGTCAATCTGCCCAGGTGGGAGCGGTGATTGGCCAGGGGCCCGCCCTCTAGACAGCCCCGCCGGGCTTGCGTAGGCTGCGCGTTGGGGGTGGGAGGGGCGCGGCATCGCGCCGGGAGCCGCCCCTGTGCCCCTCCGCCCGCCCGCTCTCCCGCCGGTCCCTCCTGCAGCCCCCCTGCTGGGCAGGGCCGGCCCGGCCCGGCCATGGAGTCCTACGACATCATCGCCAACCAGCCCGTGGTCGTCGACAACGTGAGGCCCGGCAGCCGGGGGTTGGGCGGGCTCCTCGTCCCTGGGGACACACGCGGCGGCGCCTCGAGGGACCCCCGCCCGTCTCGCTGGCCCTCCGCTCACTGCCCGCCCGCCAACCCCGCCGAGGGCCCGCGTGCCACCCGGCCCTATAGCCCGGGCCTTGGGGCCAGCCCCTCGCCGGCGCCGTGGAGCCACTGCCTGAGCCTTCCCCGAGGCGGGCGGGGAGGAAAGGGAGAGGCAGGGATCCCATCCGTCTGGCGGCCCTTGGTCAGCATCGGGAGAGCTGGAGTACAACCGGGCGTCCCAGCGGGTGCAGCTGTGTGTCAGGCCCGGGGACGCATCCCGGACCCTTCTGGGTTAAGAGGGAAGCCATGGACAGGTTTCCACCCCAGCCCCTTTTTCCCCTCCGCGGCCTCGGGCTCTGGCTGCCCCTCCTAGTGGAGGAGGGATGGCGCTTGCCCTTTTGCACACTGCTGGCCTTATCCTTTGAAGAGGGTTGGCCTAGTGATTTGTACAACAGTGCTTCCCAAGGGGCTGCGCCCTCGGCAGGACCTCCAGAGTATACAGGCCCTACTGCATTTTTTTCCTAGGACTGGGGGAAAATGCAGGTTGAGCTCTGTCAACCACATATCCACCACCACCTGGTGGGCCACTTGGCTCCTTTGACCCTTTCCTTAAGTGCTTCCTGTGCCGAGCAGAAATTCCACAGCCGGCAGGGCAGTGGAGAGAGTTCAGGACTGCTTGGTTCCCAGGATCCATAAGCAGTTTGGGATAGTTGTTTGGAAACCAGAGGGAAGTTGTCTGGCTTCCTTGTGGCTTTGTCCT
Source organism: Equus quagga (assembly GCF_021613505.1). Lineage (NCBI taxonomy): Eukaryota > Metazoa > Chordata > Mammalia > Perissodactyla > Equidae > Equus > Equus quagga. The sequence continues at coordinate 59,717,074 of NC_060271.1, forward strand.
TCGGCTCTGGGCTCAGCATGCTTTCAGCTGCTCTTCAAGGATTTCTGCTCTCAGAAATTTCTGGTCCTTGAGAAGAAAATGAAGGGTAGGGATCTAAGTCTGCCCCTGGCTGGGTGTTTGCCTCTGATGTGTGAGCCTTGGAGTTTTTGATAATGACTCACTTCTGTTTCTGGGATCCATCTCCCTCCCACATGACCCCCATGTAATCCCTGCATGGCTGTCTTTTGGAGTGCCCATGTGGGCTCCCTGAGTTACAGCAGGGAATGTTTAATAAGAAGGCTGAAACTGGGCTTGGGATGCTCTCCAGCAGCTGCAGGAAGGACCAGGCCACTTCCTTTCCTGCTGAGCAAATAATTCGCTTACGGTAATCAACAAGTTTATGAGTTCAGAGGGCAACCTGCTTGGTCCCTCTGGGCTTCCAGGCCCTCCTGTATAACTGGGAGGTGTTTATTTCTGCACTGCAGACTGGAAGGGTTGTGATGAAGGTCTGTGGGAGGAGGAGTTGAGACACTGATTCCTTCCTTGGGTGGGAGGTTTCTAGATGCCAGGTTCCCTTTAAGATCCTGAGTCCAGCTTCCAGGCTGGAGCAGTGGAGGACCAAGTTCTCCTTGGCCTGTAGTCTTTGGGGAAGCCACGTGAGGAGAAGTGCCAGCTGGCCCATGCACCCAGAGATCTTCCCCGCGTGTCCTGTATGTAGTCCATGTCTGCTTGGGAGGGAGGCAGGAGCTGTTGAAAGGCGGCTATGCTTAGGGCTCCCTTCTAGCTGGCTTTTGGGAGTAGCTTGTGCGGCCGATTTCTCCTGCCTGGAGCTGACCCTGGAGTGTGCAGAGGAGGATGTACTTCATGGTTTCTCCGTCTCCACACCAGTACCATTCTGGGCTGGGTAGTTCTTGGTTGTGAGGGGCTGGCCTGTGCCTGGCAGGATGTTTAGCAACATCCCTAGCCTCTACCCACAAATGCCAGTAGCATCCGTTTTCCCACTCCCCTCCTCAGTCTCCAGACATTGTCAAATTTGGGGGAGTGGGAGGGAATCGCCTCCAGTTTTGAGCCACTGATGTACCTGTAGGTGATCTTGCCCACTTAGCAGGACCTCAGGCTGCGTGGTGGGGGTGGTGGGGCTGCGTGGTCGGGCAGCCAGCCCTCTGCTGCAGGGCACTCTTTCATCTGGAGGGGAGTGTTGGGAGCTGAACATTGTGTTTCCTTGCAGGGCTCGGGGGTGATCAAGGCTGGCTTTGCAGGAGACCAGATTCCCAAATACTGTTTCCCAAACTAGTAAGTGTTGCTCAGGCTGTGGTCCTGACTCTTTCGTTGCTTCCTGGGAGAACATTGGCCTTGTGTCACAGTTCCCTTTGAGGACAACTCTGGTCCCCACCTGTAAGGCAAAACACCAGATTTGTGAGGCTGAAGCTGCCGAGGGCTCAGGAAGGATAAGACAAGGCCTCCGCTTCCTCTTTGGAGGCTCTGATTTTGGTCCCTCCTTGAGTCAGGGAGAAGGAGAAGCTTCCAGCATGCCCCTGGGGACAGGGCGTGGTAGTAGCAGCAAGGATAAAAGGGAGACATCTCCGAGAGAAGGAGAAAGAGTAGGGAGTTAATGCACAGCCACTGCTTCCTCCAGGAAAGGTTTTCTTCAGGGCTTGTCTTTTCAGACTCTAGAAAATATTTTGTTTCAGTCAGGGGTGACTTTCCCTGAATGGTGCCAGTGGTGGCAGGAGTAAGAGGGAGGGGCAAACCCGGAGAAAGCTGGAGGGCTCCTTCGGCCACTCAAGCCCATTGGGAAGCTTTCCCTTGGCAGTGCCACTTCCCAAATCTGGAAGCTTTGGAGTTACTGGCCTCAGCTGGGGTGGGGCGTCCTAAGGCCCCTGAAGTGGCTGGCTATACCAAGAACCTCAGGCCTGGTCTGGGGACAGAACCAGCATGGAGCATCCAGTAGGGCTTCAGCTTTCTTCTGAGCTCCACTTGGGTGTAATTAAAAGTTCCTGTTGATGTGCAGGGAACTTGGGTCAAATTTTGGAATAGTAGCTCGGCCAGTCTTCCAAGAAGTGAGTCTCTATTCTGGAAGCCCTGGCAGTGGGAAGACGCAGGAATGACAGGGGTGCACAAGGGATCCACGACCTGACTTCCTGGGGCCATCCTCCCTTGGTCTGCAGGCGGTGGCGGCAGCCCTGCCCTCCTGAAATCGAGAGTGTGGGCTGAGTCATTGTGGCTGCAGAAGCTGACTGCCAGGGCTGGGCCGTGAGGGGTAACATTCCAGAGCCCTCTGCCCTCTCTGGGAGGGAGGGTAGGGAATGGAAGGGACACCTTTTCTTCTGACCCTGAGCTTTCCGTCCCGCCAAGGCCCGCTCTGTGGTCCCATGTCCCATAGGCCTGGGTTCTGACCTTTGCTCCGTGGCCACATCCCGATGCTTTGGAGTCCAGTTACCCTCCTGACCACTGGGGTTGGACTTCAGTTTTCCTCGACTGGGCTCAGCCATGCCCCCTGCCCACCTCGCTGACTTTACCTGTCCTCACAGTGTCGGGCGCCCTAAGCACATGCGGGTGATGGCTGGAGCCCTGGAGGGGGACCTCTTCATCGGACCAAAAGCAGAGGTAATACCTGTGGAGCCTACCTTTGCCTGGGTTTGGGGTCCTCATAGTCCCGGGAGCATTGGCTGGTGGTCAGAGCAGTACCGCTGTTCTCTGGGGCCGTCTGCTGGGTGCCCTCCTGGGCTCTCTAGGCTCCAGCTCTGAAGTACTGTGCCGTGGAACCTTGGCTCTGTGAGATGGAGCCGTGGTTCCTGGATGGAAACAGACCACTTCATGCCCTATCTTTTAGAAGCTACTTGGAAGCTACAGGGAAAGAACTGATTAAAAAGTGACTTACGAGTCTGAATCACCTGGATTTGATGACTGATCCAAATGAGAGCTGTGGGGGCCACCTCTTGTGTTCTAGCTGGGGTGACTTGCCAGGGGGCTGCATGGCCAGATGAGGCCCTCAGAGGAGGAGCAAATGTTGGGAGGCCAGGAAATAACATACAAGTGCAGTTTAGGCACCTGGGGAACACAGTGTGGGGTGCTGGGGTCTGGCAGGCCTGAGCTGGAGGTGCAGGCATGGGGCTCCTTGGAGATGGGGTGAGTGGGATCCACAGCTATGGGTGAGAGGCCCAGGCGTTTGGTGAGAAGGGGCATGCTATGGGGGGACATCAAAGGGCAGCTCCCTGCGAGAGACCTGAGCACTGGCTGAAGAATTGGGAGGAGCGGTAGGCACAAGTGACCGCAGGAGGAGACTGTATTGGGTCAGCCACGAGGAGGCTGGTGCTGACAGCAGTAACCGTGAAGTGGAGATGGAAGCTGGGCAGTGTGTGAGGAGAGAAGGGGGAGCATATGCTGGCAGTGAGGATAGAGAAGCCCAGGAAGCCTGGCCAGGGGAGGAGGGGGAGGACTGTAGGATGGGAGGGAGCACATCGCCACCCTCTCTGGTCCCTGGCCTGTTGAAGCTGGCTGGGCTCAGAGCCTGAGAAGCTGTTGGACCGGTGAGCTAGTGCTGACTGAGTTCAGGACCTGCCATAGGCATGGGGACACCCAGTAAGCAGCAGTGGTTCTCTTCAGGGCAGATGAAGGGGCAGCTTCCAGGAAGGCAGAAAGCAGTTGCTGAGTGAGGGGCCTGGTGCTACAGCTGGCCTTCCCCCCTCCTCCCCAGGAGCACCGGGGTCTGCTGGCCATCCGCTACCCCATGGAGCACGGTGTGGTGCGAGACTGGAACGACATGGAGCGCATCTGGCAGTACGTCTACTCCAAGGATCAGCTGCAGACCTTCTCGGAGGAGGTGTGGCGGCGGCCCCTCCCGCCGGTTCTCAGTTCCCAGCCGCATCCTCTCCCTGCTCCGCTTCCTTCCTGGTCAGGCTTCCATGTTTCCTCTGTGTTTCGTTAGGGCCTGCTGCCTCTTCATTGTGTGCACGTGGGTACTGCCAAGCAGAGTTTTCCAGAGAGAGCTGGATCTTTGGAAGAGTCCCTGCTGGCAGATAACAGGATAGTGCCCTCGGGAAGGATAGCGGGCTACAACTATGTGTGCTCCCAGCGGGGTTTTGGCTCTCTGAAAAGATCTTTTTAGGGCCTAGCATGTTGCCTTTGCACATTCCCACAACTCTGGCATCTCTCATAGCATCCTGTTCTTCTAACGGAAGCTCCGCTCAACCCAAGCAAGAACCGGGAGAAGGCAGCAGAGGTGTTTTTTGAGACCTTCAATGTGCCTGCCCTGTTTATCTCCATGCAGGCCGTGCTCAGCCTGTGAGTGGTCCCTAAGCCCTGGGGTCCCCTGAGTCCCCATCCTCCCCATGGCCATGCTCCTGCTTGAAGTGACCAGCTGTCCAACTTGTCTGTAGAAAAAGCCCCCTGATGACTTTTCCTTTAGGGACTTCTCGTGTCCCTTTTTCAGACCAGATAATGCAAATGTCCCAGGGTCCCTTCCAGGGGTGAGGAGGTCCCCGTGCCTTGATGGCTGAGGTGAAGGGATGCTGACCTGGTAACAGGTACGCAACAGGACGCACGACAGGAGTGGTTTTAGACTCGGGGGACGGGGTCACTCACGCTGTCCCCATCTACGAGGGCTTTGCCATGCCACACTCCATCATGCGGGTGGACATTGCCGGCCGCGACGTCTCCCGCTATCTCCGGCTACTGCTACGCAAAGAGGGAGTTGACTTTCACACCTCAGCTGAGTTTGAGGTTGTCCGGACCATCAAAGAGGTGACAAAGGGCAGGAAGGCGTGGAGATGATGTGGGTTGGGGATAGGGGGTGGCGGGACCAAGGCATGAGGTTGAGCCTGGGGTGCGGGTGTCTTGGTTGCAGCCTTCTGAGGGCTGTGTCCCTGCCCATTGCAGCGAGCCTGCTACCTGTCCATCAACCCGCAGAAGGATGAGGCTCTGGAGACAGAGAAGGTGCAGTACACCTTGCCGGACGGCAGCACCCTGGATGTAAGTTGCCAGGCGTGGCGCTGGGTGGCAGCGGTGATGCTGGGACCTGGAGGAGGAAGAGGCCTGTCTGCCTCAATCTTGTGTTCCAAAGGTGGGGCCAGCGCGATTCCGGGCCCCCGAGCTGCTCTTCCAGCCGGACCTGATAGGGGATGAGAGTGAGGGACTCCATGAGGTGCTGGCCTTCGCCATCCACAAGTCCGACATGGACCTTCGCCGGACGCTGTTTGCCAACATCGTGCTTTCGGGTGGCTCCACACTTTTCAAAGGTACCGTGGTTTGGAAGATGGTGGTAAGACTTCAGAGGCCAAGGGCAGCTGGACCCTCAGACTGCACCCCACTCCCTGCAGCCTGGGACATGGCCCATTTTCTATTGGCTTTTTGGTGGTCAGTGAGCATTTTTTTCTTTTAAGAGAGATTTAAAATTAAATTTTATTTACTTTGTAAATAGGTGATACATTTACATGAGGTCTAAAATGTATTAGATGGAGTCTTCTCCACCATCCTAGGCACCTGGTCCCCTCGTTGTCACAGGACTATCAGTGTCTCTGGTGTGTTCTCAGCAGCGTCTCTGTGCATATAAGCAAATGTGCATTTCCCCCCTTCCTTTTTTACACAGATTGTAGTGTTTTATACAGGTTCGTGTATTTCTCCCTTAGCCCCATATCTGGGAGCTCTTTCCCTATCAGTGTGAATTCTTTGATATGGCTGAGTGGTATTTCACTGAATGTATGTGTCATTTAACCATTGCCCTGCTGATGGCCTTTGGGACGGTTTTAATCATTTCCAATCACAAAGATGCTGCAATCGATGACCTCATTCATTGTCATTTCGCATGATGGGAATACACCTAAAAGATAAGTCTAGGGGTAGAATTGCTGACTCAGAGGGTGGGCGTGTGCTTTTGGTATTTGGTAGATCCTGCCTGAGAAGTTGTGCCTCTTACACCCTACCAGTTAGGGATGTGAGTCCCCCACGCCTCCCACCGCTGTGTGATCTTTGCCCATCTGGTGGGGTGAAATGGCAAGCATTTTCTCTGGATTTGCTGTTTGCCTTTGGAGTGTTGGGTGAGGCGGAGGGTAGGGGTCAGGCAGAGCTGTGGGCCTTGGGTTCCATCTCACGTTGCCTCCGAGGAAGCTGGGCCCTGCAGGCACAGTGCTGATCTTTTCTGCCCTTGGAGTGGCTTGTGCCCGCCTATAATCCCGGGGAGAATTGCTGAAGAAGGGCCGTAGCAGCTGGGGCACCTGAGGTCGGATACGGGAGAATAGTGGGAAGAGGATCAGATGTGGACCCTGGGTTCAGCTAGCTTGTGTTCACAGGTTTCGGCGACCGATTACTAAGTGAAGTGAAGAAGCTTGCCCCAAAAGATGTCAAAATCAAGGTGAGGTTACGAGGAGTCCCTGTGTGTCCTGGGGGTGCTGGGCAACCTTGACCCTGGGAGGAAAGGGCAAGTGCTGCCTCTAGACGCCCTCTCACTCACAGCGCAGCCTGCTTCTCCCCATTCAGCTGTTCCCACTGCTCCCAGCTGATGCACTTGCTGTCTGGCCTCAGGCCCTGGCAGAAAGGCCCCCAAGGCTGGGACAGGGGCTGCTGTGTGGGGACGGGACAGTTACATTGCCACTTGCTCCTCTAGATCTCCGCCCCTCAGGAACGGCTGTACTCCACGTGGATCGGGTGAGGCAGGGTTCACGGGGAGGGCTCTGGGAGGAGACCATTTTGCCCTGGACACTTCTCCCAGGGTTGGCCCAGGACAGGTGGAGGTGGGTGGATTTCCCTCCCAGGTAAGGGAAATGGAGCTCTGACTGCCCAGAGAGGGCGGTTGGCTCAGGCCTCAGGTCCACAAGAATGCTATCCCTCCCTCCTCACAGTGGCTCCATCCTGGCCTCCCTGGACACTTTTAAGAAGATGTGGGTATCCAAAAAGGAGTATGAAGAGGATGGCTCCCGAGCTATTCATCGTAAAACCTTCTAGTGCCCAAGGAGGAGCATGTAGCATCTTGGGAGAATGGGAGAAGAGGGGAGCCAGAGTCCTTAACCATTCTGGTTTGGGCTCACCTGCTAGGCCTTAGGGTCCCCTGCATGCCCTGAACCCTGGGCAGGTGGTGCAGTGGTGCTTCCCTGCAGCCCTCCCCTCCACACTCACACACACACGAAAACATTTAGCTGCATGGATGGGAGTCTTGAGCTAGAATATAGGAATTGAAGAGCCCAGCTTTGGGTTGTTCTGGGGTCCCCCTTGGCAGTGCCATTAGGCCTATGGTTCCTTGCTCTGGCTCTCAGGGCTGCTTCTCCAAGGGTGAAGGCCAGACGCCCAAAGGCCCCCATTTCCTCCCACAGGATCCCTCTCAGGGCCAGAGTGCCTGGATGCCTGTGTAACTAGCCTTGCGGCGTGGGGTGGAGGAGGGGCAGCCAACAGCTCCCCTGGTACACCATTGCCTCTTATGCCACCTCCTCTGCCTGACCCGACGGGGTAGCCCAGAGGGTGACACCTAGGCATCCCTGACCTTTCACACTGTCCTTCTGTCTTCCTGGGTGGATGCCTTGGTGTAAACTGAGGGCTGGGCAGTCTTCCATCCCCAGTGAGGGGGTCTAACCCAGGGTCAGACCCCTTGGAGCCAGGGCAGAGGATGCACGGGGTTCAGGCAGCCTCAGTTTGTTGTGCTCTCCCCTTCAAAGCACTTCATGGACTTGCCGCTCCCTCTCCTTTACCACAGTACCCTGGATGGGAAAGGGTCAATGGCTTCATTTGTGAAGGAGAAGCCACTTCATCAGGAGTCAGACCTAGAGGCTGGGAGGGGGACACATTCCTTCTCCCAGCTCTCCCACAAAAGAGGTCTTCACTTAGCCTGTGGCCAGGACCCTCACCTCCCTCACCCAGATATGTACAATAATTTAACACAGTTGCCTGAAAAAAACTTTTTGTAAATCATTATAGTAATAATTATGGACAAGGCCTGGTGTGTGGCTATTTTTTCATGGTTTCTCCTGCTGTTGTTTGCTCATCCATCCTTGGAGACTTTGAGAGAAAGGACCAGCAAGGACGCACCTGGCACTGGCTCCAGCTCAGAAGCCTGAAGGTTTCAGTGCTTGGCAGGGTAAAGTGGCACAGGAGGCCCCAGGAGGCTGGGCTCTCAACCTGGTGGCAGAATTCCCCAGCCTCATTATCTGCTTCCTGAAATCCACTGGGAGCAGAGAACTTGGAAACAAAGAACAAAGCTGCTTTCCTCTCCCTTATCCCTGGACAGAGCCTTGTGGCAGGCGGGCATCCACATCCTCACCTGTGCTTTTGAGTACTTCTGCCCGGCTCAGACGTGCCTAAGGCCGACAGACCAACAGTGATGTAGGCTCAGAGTTCAGACAGGTCAGGAAGGAGAGTGATGGGGAGATGGACAAGGCTGTTGATGAGCTGGGCTGAAGGAAGGGGTGGAGCAGCAAGGAGAGGAAGGGCAGTGGATGCAGAGGGAGCAGGGAGAAATGGGAGTTGGGAGAGTGTCTGCCCTTTCCTTCTTTGTCAATCATTTGAACACCTGCAGTATGTCCAGGAGGGTGCTATGTGTTTGGGGCCAATGGTAAACAAGACATATCTGTCTCCAAAAATGTACAGGTCAAGGGAGGAAGATAAACGGGTCATTTTGGTACAAAGGTTGGGGGGCCAAGAGAAGGGGTATTTAACCCAGCCAGGGAGGCAGGCTAATTTGCCCGGGGCCCGGAGAGGTTAGCCAGGTAGAGGAGGGTCTTCCAGGCAGGGGGTCCCTTGGGACTGGAGAGAAGGGCATGGACCTGTGTGATGCCAAGTTAGCATGGAAAGGTAAGTGGTCTCCCCTGGCTATGAGGCAAGATAAACCAGAAAGGTAGATTGGGACCAGCATGTGGAGGGCCTTGAAAGGGTTTTTAACTGTGTCCTGGGTGATGGCCAGCCAGCCATGGGAGGATGGTTATAGCTGTGTGTCAAAGGCAGTTGGAGTTGGTGGGGCTGAGGAACAGCCCAGAACTGAGGAGACCAGGTAGGAAGGGAGAGATGACTGAGTCAGGCCTGACTTTGAGGGCATTTTGTGAGGCTTTGTGGTCATAGAGCAGTTAGGCATGTACCTGCCCTCAACAGGGGAAACAATTTATAGAGAACCCTTTGTTAGGGGTTCTGTTCATGGTACCACCTTCTCCCAACCACACAGGTTTGGAGCCTTGTTGCTGTGACTCCTCCCTCTTGCTTACCTTCTCCACATTCTGTCGGTTACCCAGTCCTGTTGGTTCCTCTGCCTGTACTTTTCCTGCCTGTCATTTCTTTTCACGGTGGCCACTATATCCCAGCTCATGACCACAGCTCCATTCTCCCCACCCACTCCATTTGCTCTTGGATCTAAAGCCCAGGTAGCTTTGGTTCTGCCACTTCCTAATCCAAACCATCAAGCGGTTCTCCACTGCCTGGTGAAATAAAACTGAATGATGTGATGCTGGTGAAATCACCTTCATGAACTACATGTTGGTGCATTTAATTCTGGCCCTTTGGGGTCTGTTCCTTCTGTTTTAGGCTTATGTATCGTCATGGCCTGCTTTGCCTGCCGGCCTCTATGCATGCTGTTCTCTCTGCTGGAAATGAGTGTCAAAATCCCATCCTTTAACGCCAAGCATGATGCAACATACTCCCTACTCCTCTCTCTTCCAGCAGGGATGGTATGGTTACAGAACTCTGGCCCTGCCAGGTTTCTCACTGTTGGAGAAAAGCCACAGATGAGAAGGTGGTAAGGTTAGAATGAACCTTGTGGTATTGGACTGGGATGGGAGGTATGGACTCATGGTTTTTCATATAAATACAGATAGATAGTGAAATAAATATGCATCTGTGTATGAGTGCTAGGGTTAGAAATATATGTGTATATTTGCTAGCCCTGTCTGCTGGGAGGGCCCAGAGGCAGTGACACCTCGGTAGCAATGAGCACATATAGTGTCCAGATCTTGGTTTCTAAATACCGTTCTTCAATAAAAGGAACCAGAGCTCCTTGGAGAAATTCCAGATCTAGGGCAGAGAAAGAACAAGATGAGCCTGGAATATCTTATGGTACCACAAAGTAAGTAAGTGCTCAAAAAAGAGGGGGGCTTCTCTAAAGGACCCAGGAACCAACTTGAAGGAGGGCCCAGTGGCCAAATCTGTAATGGATTATAAGCCATAGAATAAAATATCCATAGTCCCTTCTGATATAAATAATTGAATAAATATGTACATGGGGTAGAAGGGACAGTTCTTCCTTAGAATCGAATTCCAATTAATAAATGTAGAAGGAATAATGGAAAAAGAAAATCACCATTAGGCAAACACCATAGTAGTGATTGTTGCAGGCAAAAATTAGCAAGCAAAAATAAGGACATTTGCATTGCCTCAAACTATCTCCCCACAATACTTACTAACTACAAAAGGAAAAACAATAACTTTCTGGTGGATAAACCTAGTGGATACTACTTTAACCCCATGATCCAAGTTTACATCCCCAGTAGTAAGTCACTATCTCTTGATACAATGCACTGAGAGGGCCCAATGTCACCTGTTTTTTTCCTGCGTAGCCTCACTGTAGCCAGGAACAGACAGGCAAACTCAGACTGTGGGCATTCTACAACTTAATGGACCGATGCTCTTGTTCAAAAGGGACAGTTCTTGAAGACAGACTGAGCAACTGTCACAGATTGCAGACTGAGATATGACAGCACAATGCAATGCGAGATCCTGGATTGGAAAAGGACCTCACTGGGAAACCCAGCAAAATTAGTGAATAGCACTATCAATATGAATCTCCTGGTTTCAGTCATCTCATGTCATTAACAGGGGAAACTGGGTGAAGAGTAAATAGGAACTCTGCTATTTTTGCAAACTTTCTGTAAATCTAAAACTATTTCCCAATAAAAAGGGAGAAAAAAGAGCTCAGGCTGAAGCTACCTGGTCTGGATTTACAATCCTGCCACCACAGCTAACTAGCTGCATAATCCTGAGCTCTTCCAGGGTTGGCCCATCTCTAACATGGGGTGATAATAATAGCACCTACCTCATGGGTTTACAGACAGCCTGGAAGATGAGCCTGGGACATTTTGTGCCAGAAAAGAAGTGCTCAAAGAATGATAGAGACACATCAAAAGGCCACAGGAACCAGCATGAAGAAGCTCCCACTGGACAAGTTTGGTTAAACATCAAAAACTAAATAATGGCAGTTATGAAATATAATCCACTGCATACAATAAGAAAGCATGAGTCCATACTGATATAAATTAATAAACTGAAAGTTCAAAGAGGAATAGGGTATTGGCATCTCAAAGTACTGCCCCCTAAGACACTTATTCATAATTAAGGAGTAACTTCACAGTGGAGGAGCCTGGCAGACATTAGCTTAATCAAATGATCAAAGTGAACCCCATCAGCAGTGGCACAAACTGACGACGTGCCTTCTGAGAAGGTGCAGCACCACCTCGTGGTACTCCTACCCAAGGTGCATAACCTGAATCCCATCAAGAGGGAAACATCAGACAAACTCAAGGTGTTGGTGAATTTTCAAGAGTCAAGGAAAGACTGAGGAACTGTTCCAGACTGGAGATGAAAGGGACATGACAACTAAAGGCAACACGTGGTTCTGAACTGGATCCTTTTGCTATAAAGGATGTTATAGGAACATTTGGCAAAACTTGAGTAAGGTATGAGGATTAAATGGTAGACATGTATCAATTGTAATTTCCTGATTTTGATGGTCATATTGTAGGTACTTAAGACAATGTCTTTGCAAGAAATACACACTCAAGTGTGAGGGGGCATCAGATCAGCAACTTACACTCAAGTAGTTCCAGAAAAAAAAGTTCTTATTCTGTACATGCAGATTGTTTAATACCATTAGAGTGAGGCCTGTATTCTTCCCTAGTCAGGGGAGATGGGATCCAATTTCTAAACTGCTAAGTGGCCAAAGGTTCAGATGAAGCCCACTTCTACGCAAAAAGCAAAGGCTTGGTGCTCCTAGTGGGGGACATTACATTTCCTCTGTGCCCCTGGGGCTCCCAGTTACCAAGAGGCAAGGAAAAGAGCTACTCATAGTAAGTGGTTAGCCCAAGACAGAGGTTCTCAGCCTTGGCTGCAGTGGAAATCACCTGGAGAGCTTTACTGTTCTGATGCCTGGGTCCCACCCCCAGAGACTGCTTAATGGTCTGGGTGTGATCTGGGCGTTGGGAGTTGTAATCCATCCCCAAGTGATTCTAATGTGCAGCTGAATTTGAGACCCACTAACTTAGGAGGCAGGAGTTAGCCGATCTATTGCTGCAGTAATAAATTATTGCACACTTAGTGGCTTAAAGCAACACAATTATAGTTCTATACAAGTCCAACACTGGTCTCACTGAGCTGAAATCAAGGTGTCAGCGGGGCTGCAGTTCTTTCTGGAGACTAGGGTGGAATCATTTCCTTGCCTTTCTCAGCTTCTAGAGGCTAGCTGCATTCCTTGGCCTGTGGCCCCCTTCTTCCATCTTCAAACCAACATGGCATCTCTCTGACCATTCTTCCAGTCACATCTCCCTCTGACTTCTTCAGCCGCCCTTGTGATTACTGGGCCCACTGGATGACTCAGGATAATCTCCCTATTTTAAGGTCAGCTGATTAGCAACCTTAATTCCCTTTTACTCCGTGACCATTAGGTTCTAGGATTAGGACATGAACATCTTTAGGGGGCTGTTATTCTGCCTACCAGTCTGGAAATGTACTGGAGATTTTTCTTTCTTTAGAGAATTGGTTACAATTTTAAAAAAGACAAAGAAGGGGGGCTTAGAGATGGAGGAGGAGAAGACAGACCAGATTAGTGATGTAGGGGGTCAAAAGCTTACCCTAAGCAGAGTTTTGATTGGAAAGGGAAGCAGTGAAAAAGAAGGAATGCAGGAGGCATTCAGAGCAGAGCACCAGAGCAGCCTTCATGATAAAGTTATTGGGAAACTCACCTGGAACAGCACTGAAGGTGGGAGTGGTATGGGCAGATTAAATAGATGGCTATCTAGGGTGTTCCTCTCCCAAAGGGAAGGGCCTTGAATGGCAGATAAATGCCTGGGCATTTCCTGGAAATGAGAGAATGACAGACAGCAAGGAATGGAGGCAGCAGCTTTGACTCTAAGAGCAGGTAAGGCAAGACTAGGGGAAAGGGCTTTTCTCTTCACCTCTCATCATCAGTTCAAGTGAAAGAGCTAGTTCGAACCAATTTTGTGGAGACAGTAACTAAAGCCACCTCTGTGGCTAATCCCAACACAAAATGCAAAGGTACTAGTTCCATTTTACAAATATTTTTGAGAAGTTAATTGTCCAAGGTGTTAACACGTACAAAGTGGCTGAATTGGATTTTTTTTCTCTTTCCCCCTCAACTCTGTTTGTTTGTTTTTTATTATAGTCAAGTTCAAACACACAAAAGTAGAAACAATGACCCCTCTTGTACCTGGCTACAATGGACCAACTTCTCTCTCCCCCTTCTTCCCACTGTTTTAAAGCTAATCCCAGTCATAGGTCACCTCTAAGAACCTCAGTATGTATCTCTAAAGCATTAAAAAAACCTAATTTCATTAACACATCTAAAATTTAATAAATCCCTAAATATTGCACGTCCAGAGTTCAATTTCTTCTTTTTTTTTACCGTTGGTTTTTCGCATCAAGATCCAAAGTCCCTGCATTGTTCTTGGTTGGTATCTCCCTCATGTCCATTTCACTTGATAGGTTCTACCTTTTTTTTCTCCATGCAATTTATTTGAAGAAACTCGTCATTGGTTTCTGGAATTGTCCCATATTCTAGATTTTGCTGATGGTATCCCCATGAACCATGAACCACTTTAAAGTCTCTGAAACTCTCCTCACAAGGGCACTGTGTTTATAATAATACCGTGAGGACCTACCATCTGCCAGGCTCTTTATGTGTTATTATTACTTCTAACACCTCAGAACGTATTTATCTTTTTTTGGTAGATGTAACCTACCCTCAGAGAGCATGCCCCCAGTGGCAAAGTTAAATGAGGGAGCCACTATTACAAGTCCAGTCAACCTGACACCACACCCACACCTTCCCCATTCCAGGTGGTCCCAATCATTGTATTATAAGATTGTCAATCTCAGTGTACGCAACTGGATGACAAGCCAATATTCACGGATAGCTATTCCCAATATAAGAATCATCCTTGCCTCCCCAAAAATACAGGAAAGAAAGAAGATCAGCCAACTGTGGGAGAAGGAGCCAATGCAATGGCTAGTCTTTACTGGAAAGAAGAAACTTTATAGCACATTTTGAGTAAGTTAGTGCAAAGATTCAGTGGGCCAGCTGGTGGGGCACCAGCTTGTAATGGGCTCCACAGCTAGGGCACCGCTGGGTCTCGCCTTTGTGCAGCCAGAACCAGATGACAGCACTGTTGTCTTCTTCACCTGAAAGGAAAAAGGTGGTTGAAGGTCATCCAGCCTAGAAGGGGAGACTTTCAATATTAATCTCATCCTCAGCCACCTCTGAGACACAAAGTTATGGCTGACATCTTAAGGAATCAGTTCAAGCTCTCCTCACCACTTTTCAGATAAAGAAACTGAGGCCCTAAGTTTACCTGTGAGTAAACTGACCTCATATCAGAGTCACTATAGTTCTAACAGTTCCCCTGCATATGTAGAATCCCAAAGCAGAGTCCATTCTGGTATATATTCCTAATGCCTAAAACGGTCTCTGGCAAAGAGGAAGTACAGTAAATATTTTCTGGATGAGCACTCCTTCATGCTGCATCTCCAATGAGCCAGTATTAAAGACAGTCTATGTCTCTTTACAGTAAGGATGACCTACTCAGGCTAATGAGGCTTGACTGCCAGGACCCTTAGAATAACTCATTTACACACATATCCTCTTTATACACATAAACAAAAGATTTGAAGCAGCTTGTAGACATCCTGTATAGTAGGATATATTAAATAAATGAATAGGGAAACAGTGGTGAGGTACTTACAGATGCAGCCCACTATCCGCTTGTTGGTGATGGAGGGGACTAAATTAGGGTCTTCCTTGGTGCCTGAAGCTGCCTTTGGGGCCAGTATATTGTATGGGTCCTGAAAAGACAAGAATTGAACCGTTATGTCAAATGACCTCTACCCTCTGGAGGCTAGCGGTACTGTTCCCACAAGCCAGGTTTCCTGGATCAAATGCTCCCAGAGAGGAGACTGCTCTGATCCCATCCGTGAGCTCCCAAGAAGACAAAGAAAGAGGTCTCTCCTCACCAATCCCTTCCGTGCAGCCATCAAGACCTCCCGTTCCAGCCCAGTCGCCTGCTCGTCATCAGTAGGAACACCACCTAAAGGAAGATACTGAATTAGGATGTCGTCTGAACTGCTCACGACGGAACACGCACATACATAAACCTTTGCACACAGTTCATAAACTCCTAAAGGCTACCCATACACATTGTCCCCTAAGGACCAGAGTCATGATCCCCAAAAGTGGCAGCACAGGGCATCTTTCTTCCTTCAACCACGGAGGCCAATTTTTCACAACGTTTTTTTCTAAAAGCAGATCAATCAGATTGCTAGTGGGGATCCTCCAACATGAGGTGGGCGCAGATCTGAAGGGCGGCTTAGCCTCCCACATCCCGGTTGCAGTCTCCGGTCCCCAAGGTGACCCGGCACCTCCGTTTAGGATTCTTTCGCAGCAGGGTCAGTTCCGAGGGCGAGCAGAGGCGGCCGGGAATAACAGAGAGACGCCCGCGGGCCCGAGGCACTCGGGGCCGTGGAGCGGTCACCAGGGCTCCGAGGAGCTGAACGGCCAGCCCCGCTTTGCCGCCTCTAGCCCCACCCCGTGAGGGCAACGGCGCCGGTGCTGGCGCGCCCGGCCGGCCGAGTACCTCCAGATGCCATAGAGCGCACGGCGGCGACTCCACGGGGACCGCGGGCCCTCAGGGCCTGCGCGGACAGCGCTACAGCTCCGCGAAGTAACCTTGAAGCCATCACGCCCGCTACAAACAGCACCACTTCCGAGGACGGGCTCCAAAGACGGGCGGGACTTCCGGGGCAGGGCTCTTTGCCTTCGGCGTCACCCTTCCGCTTCCGCCCGCCTGGGAGCCCGCCCCGCTCACGTGACTCCGCCTGCGGCGGCAAAGGCTGCGCATGCTCAGTTCTGCCTCGGTACTTCCGCCGCGCAGCTCCGAGGTCAGAGTAGCTGTCACGGTCTCCCCTGTAGGTTCTTGGGGCTTAGCGCTTTACTAGTGCGGAGATGTGGAGTAAGTCGTTTTGCGTCCCTAGGACTCAGTGACCTCGTCCGTAGAATGGGGTAACCTCACTGGAGTTCCTGTGCGCCTTGCCTGATAGTTGTGCTCAGTAAACGTGGAGCCTGCTGATGGAAGTCTGTAAGCCTGCGTCTGTCGAGAAACTTGCTAGACCCCAAATGATCTAAATTTTGGAGTAGGCTCCTAAAGGCCACTGTGTTAATTTTTACGCTGGTTCATCTGGCAGTGGGTGAGCCACCGCGAACTTGTTCCATTGCCCCAGTCCTTAAGAACTTGGGCAGGACCTACCCGCAGCCTTAGCATCAATTTCCTGTTACAGTTGTGTTGAGGTGATGAGGTCATTACAAGTGAGGTCCAGCCCTGAGGCGGAGCCCGCGATGGGGAGGCAGGTAGGGCCAGATTTAGGACCCCTCCCAGGACGAAGGCCCTTCGTGATGTGGGGGAAGGGGTGGACACACCGGGAAGTTATTAACCAAGGAAGAGGTCAAGGGAGGGGGCAGCGGGAAGGGGAATTGATAATGGGAAAACGGAGTCACAGAGCGTTCTGGGGCCAGAGTTCTCTGTTTAAAACTGAAAACATCTTCCATAGCTCCCCATTGCCCCCAAGCTAAAATATGCAAGCTTCTTAGCAAGGTGAAATTCGAAAGGCTTTGTAAACACTGCCCTCCATCGGTTCCTGGGACTGTATTCACCTTGTCATATAGCCCTGTCACACTCTGGCTGTGTGCAATATCTGTTTCCCTACCAGACAGGAAATCCCTTCAGAGCGGGTATTATGCTCTTTCATCTTTGACTCCTCAGTTCCTTGCAGAGGCCCAGAGATCAAGTAAATTTTAGTAAATTCACTTCTTGGACAGAATATACAGAATCAGTTTTGTAGGGCTTCTCCTGGCTCTGTAGGGTCAATTTGAGGTAAATCGGGGAGGGTTGAAGTCCCAGGTGTTCCCACCTGTCCTGTGCAGGTTATATTTTCAAAAGGACCAGGTGGAACATTCCTACACAGGAGCACGTCTAGTCTTCATGGGTGCCACGTCCACTGAGAAAAAAAATGGTGTTTATTTTGAGGCCAAAATTGTCTTGATCCTCTTTAAAAGTGGGTTTGGCATTGAATGGCTTCCACTGTTACTCCCTTCTCTCTTACCTCCACTGCAATCCCTCAAAATTAAATTGGAAAAAAAAATTTTCCTTAAGTCCTATGAATGTTCCCCAAGAATCTATAGTTGATTTGTACCTGTGGTTAGATGTTGAATGCTGGGAAAAGAAGCATTGGTCCAGAAGACAGGTGTTCTGGGATGGAACCCCACCAGCTAACTTAGCCGGTCACCTTTTCTTTTGGCCACCATCACCTCATCAGTAAAACTCTGATTAGTCTAGATGAGTATTTCCCAAAGTGTATTCCATGGAATCCAGAGAGGGGATGCTCTCAGTAAAAAGGACTCGGTCAAGACACTGTCAACGAAAATAATCCATAACCAATCTATAAATGAAAATTTGGGTGAGTTTCTTCTGAGCTAAAATGTGAGGACTGTGGCCCGGGGCCTTCCTTCCCAAAGGAAGAAAGGGCACCAAAGTAGGGTGTACAGAGTGGTTATATACCCCCAAAGAGGATGTCTCACATAGGACTGAAATGTCCCTTTTACAATAGTCGTGAGACTGCTCTGTCAGCACAGTGATGATGGACACGGTAGGTAGGTCTGCTGTCTCGGTGGACACCGCAAGGTGGCAGGTCTGCTGTCTCAAGCTGGGTGGTCACAGGTGAACTGGGTGGTCAAAGATGAGTGCAGCAATCAGTTCCTAGCCTAGGAAGAGGTGCTTATCCTTAAGGAAATGCCAATGTGGGGGAAGTTGCACTTTTATCTTAAGGGCATTTGTTCTTGCCATAGTAAATGATTAAAGCAGATATACAATGCATGCTTAATGGCCACATCAGGCCCTTTTGGAAAAGCAAAGGCCGAATTAGGTTTACACCAAATGGCTTCCTCACATGCTCCAATATATCCTGTTGCTTGCCATTTCTATTTGTCAACACGGAAATCCTGCATTTGATGACCACCCTCTTGGGAATGTACATTCTAGCATATTAAAGTTTCTGATTAGGGCTGAAGCAGAGAATCCCGTTTAATTTACCTATGGTTTAAGCCAGAGTTTTCCCATCTTAATTGGCCACTCTTTCCCAAGAAATACCTACTAACCCAGCTCTCAGCAGACCAGTGAGAAATTCAGTTCTGATGTTACAATTCCCTGCCACCTGACCATATATGGTTTATTCCAGGCTACAAAATGGTAATAGAGTTTAGGCTTGTTTCTCACTCTCACAGTAGGCTTGCCTAATCATAGGACATTTTTGCAGGTCCTCATTCAGCTCACAAAAACCCTGGGATTGGGGCTGGCCCCGTGGCCGAGTGGTTAAGTTCGTGTGCTCTGCTGCAGGCGGCCCAGTGTTTCGTTGGTTCGAATCCTAGGCGCAGACGTGGCACTGCTCATCAAACCATGCTGAGGCAGCGTTCCACATGCCACAACTAGAAGGACGCACAACGAAGAATATACAACTATGTACTGGGGAGCTTTGGGGAGAAAAAGGAAAAGAAAATAAAATCTTTAAAAAAAAAACAAAAAAAAACCCCTGGGATTATTTAGACTATATGGGAGAGCTCCAATGTGAGGACCAGGCTCCAGGGTATCAGCCCCATCGCCTGCTGTCTCTGCCTCCCACCACCCTCCGCTCACACCCCTGCCCCCAATGCCTCCTTGGGAAATAGTTTGGCTTGGGGAACAGTCTCCCACTCCTGCTCCATCATTGTCTTTGCCAAAACAATAAACTTTTATTGAGCATTATTTTTTACTTTTATAGGATAATTTGTAGTAGTCAAAATAAATGCACATTGTAATAAGTCAAACAACATATATGTGTAAGAAAATTTAACTTAACGATTTTGTGCTTATCCCTTGTTTCCTTTCTCTGTGCCAAGGTTTCGCAACTTTAGCTCTGTTGATGTTTTGGACTGGATGAGTCTTTGCAGTAAATGGGGGTCGCTGTCCTGTGTGCCTTGAAGGATGTTCAGCAACTATGCCAGTAGCACTCCCCAGTGGCGACAACCAAAATTGTCTTTCGCCCTTGCCATGTGTCCCCTAGAGGGCAAAATTGCCCTGATTGAGAATCAGTGCTCCATGCTCATATAAACATATTCAAACAAATGCACATATTTGGGATGTTTCTTAAAAATGTACAGATCTATAAATGAAGATAAAATACAAAAATATGTAACTAC
Source organism: Equus quagga (assembly GCF_021613505.1). Taxonomy (NCBI): domain Eukaryota; kingdom Metazoa; phylum Chordata; class Mammalia; order Perissodactyla; family Equidae; genus Equus; species Equus quagga. The sequence goes on from NC_060271.1 coordinate 59,736,527, forward strand.
TATACAAACTATTAGTAAGTTGCTTTTTTCACTTAAAAATATTTTGTGGATATCACAAATCAATACATAGATCTAATTCATCTTATGTAATTGCTGCATAATGTTCCCTCCTCTGAATGCACTACGATCTACCTGACATTTCCTCTTTGATGAATATTCAGAGTTTCTGGTTTTCTGCCTCAAACAATGGTGCAATGCACGTCTGTGTACGTATAGCCTTATATTCTGGAGCCTTCATTTCTGAGGAATAGGGCCAAAGAATGTGTACATTGAACATTATAACAAATTCTGCCAGGTTGTATACCCAAAAGTTTGGAGCAATTCATGCTCTACCAGCAGGCGTGTGAGTGCCACTCCCTGCCTCCATGCCCTGACCGTTACCGCCTTTTACAAAGTTCCCCCAGGAATGAGTAAAACAGGAGATGCTGTTGCTGTTTGCATTTTCGGTTCCCTGACTTCTAAGGCAGCTGAGCCTCTTTTAGTATGTTTATTGGTCATTTGCATTTCCTTTGCTGCGAACTGCAGAGCTCAACCACTCAGGTGGGCAAGCTCCTTAACGTCTTTTTTGCCTCAGTTCCTTTTCTTTAAAATGGGCATAGCACCACCTCTGGGGCTGTTGTGAGGACTAAAGGTATTAACACTTGTAAAGCACTCAGAACTGTGCCTACCACATTATAAGCACCCAGTTAATGCTGGCTTACAAACTATTTAATATATTCATAGTTGCTTGTGTTTACCTAGAGGAACTCTGGGAGGATGCACAGGAAACTAACACAAGTAGCTACCTCTGTGTATGCACGGGTTGGGGGGACACGACACTGGGCCCCTGAGGGCAGGGGTGGGAGTGAGACTTCACTGCAGACCTCTCATGCTATTTGGGGTGTTTTAACTATGTGAATGGATTACCTATTCAGAAATAAAATAAACAGTTTTTTAAATTGTCTATTCATATTCTTATTTGGGGAGGTTGTTTATCTTCTTGACCTTCAGAGACGCTTTGAATGTTAGGAAGATTATATCCAGTCCTTTCCACGGGCCAAGGCTGGTCACTATTCAAGAGTGAGTAAAACGTGGTTTCTGCATGGAATCTCAAAGTGGAAGGGCAGGAGGTTGTTCTTGATTTGGGCAGAGTTCACACAAGCTTGAAGTAATGTGGTCAAAAAGGGACTTAATCTGCATTTTTGTCACCCGAAGGAGCAGCTGCGACCACAGAGGCCCTGACCACTTAGAAGGTACAAGTCAGGCCAGTTTTTAATTATAACGGGGAGTCGGGGAGATGGTTGCTGAACGCAGGCCTGCCCAGATCCCGCATCAGCTAGGGACAGTCCAGACCCCGAGGGCCCCCTATGGAGACCTGATGAAGATGTGACAAAGTGGCTTAACCTCCGGCAGGCTGCTGGGAGCTGGGACCCTTCCTGCTGAAAAGCCAGGTCAGAACAAACAGAACGTTTTTATACAGATGCCTCAAATCCAAAATGGGTCGCACGGAACAGCTGTCAGCATGGGGCCTGGCCACAGTTGGGGCTGAGGGATCAGAGGAGGTTTCTTAATTAAAGGTTTTCTGTGTATGTGGTTTTTTAAGAAATAAAAGGAGTCTGGTGAGCTGACAGGCAGCACAGGGCACCTCACACAGGAGAAAACATGAATTGCCACCCTTCCCTCCCATGACCCTTTGCTCACCCACTGACCCCCGCTTCCCAATGCCCTGGAGCCCCACTTATTATTCCCGAGAGGAACTTGAGCTCCACCTGGGAAATTCTAGTATTCCTCTCTTCCCCCACACCCACCTCTTCTTTCCCCTATTCCTTCTCCCTCCACCCCCTCCTGCTGGGCCGGCCCCACCCCCCTCCTTCAGGGCCCCTGCCGAACGACGTGGAAGAGGTTAGTAAAAGACTGCTTGCAGAGGGGTGTGCAGGGTTGAGGGAGCCCCAAGGGATGGTGAGGACCAGGGACAGGCACGGTGGGATGCTCTGACCACCCTACTAGCCCCGGTGATATTGGCACCTGGTGAGAGCTGTAGCAGCAAGAGGAGCTGTGCCAGTGCCAGAGCCTTGGTGTGTGTGT